>NW_026059756.1:0-35743 GCF_023721935.1 Panthera uncia | reverse complement strand
TTTTCTTTTCTCTTCTCTTCTTTTCTTTTCATTTCATTTCATTTCATCTGTTTATTTGAGAGAGAGAGAGAGAGAGAGAGAAGATACCAGGCGGGCTCCATGCTGTTAGTGCAAAGCCCATTGTGGGGCTCGATCTCGCAAACTGAGAATTCACAAACCCCATGATCAAGAGTCGCATGCTTGGGCGCCTGGGTGGCTCAGTCGCTTGAGTGTCTGACTCTTGATTTCTACTTGGATCACAGAGGTTGGGCTCTGTGCTGTGTGTGGAGCCTGCTTAAGATTTTCTCTCTCTCTCTCTCTCTCTCTCTCTCTGCCCCTTTCCCTTGCTCATACTCTCTGTCTTCAAAAAAAAAAAAAAATTATGCTTTTTGAAAACAGCTAAACCTTTCTGGGTAGAATATTGGTAATGTTAGTTTCTAGCGTGCTTGAAGATAGCCAGATCCCGGAGCCTCGCTGGCCCCAGTGGATATGCTGGGTGCCTTTCAGCTTGCTGTGTTTTCGCGAGTCTCTGCTTTCGCCTGTTGGCTGTGCTGTCCAGCGCCGACATCACGCCTTCTTGTGGAAGCCACTTGCTTCCTTGTTCGTTGAGTGTCGGGAGCCTGGATCATTAAGTTCGACAGAGACAGGATGGCAGGCTGATCCCTGCATCAGGAGGTGAGGCTGAGGCACAGAAGGCACAGTCTGTGGCCACAGTCCCACAGCCGCAAGTGACCGAGCGGGTCTGCTGTGCTCTGTGCAGCCTGTCCCTCGGCAGCTGTGACCCAGTCAGGGCAGGGTGGGTTCAAGGCCGCGCCCTTCCCGCTCAGGTGTTGACTGTGGGGCTCTGGGGCTCACGGCACAGGACTGACCCTGCCCTTTGAAGGCAGGAGGCCGTTGAGGGGTTGCTCGATGGGTGGCGGGTGGTGCCCTGTGCCAGCTGCACCCACGTGATGCAGGCTGTGAACCGAGGCGGGCACGCCTCTGGCTGTCCTTCAGCATTCCCCACCTGTAAGAGGTACAGCTGGACCGGATGTTCCCTGGCTTCCTCCAGCCCCGATTGGCAGCTGCCAGCTCCCTGGTGGGTGTCGTATGCACCTGGCGCTCTGGGTACTTCACGTGTCTATTACTGCACACATTTACAGAGGACGCTCACGAAGCACAGAGAGAGGTTAATTAACTTGCCCGAGGTCTCGGCATTAAGTAGTGGATTGGAATTTGGGATGGGGCGGGCAGCTGCGGAGCCCCGGTCCCGTGAGATGCTCCAGCCGATGGGAAGAGGCTGGGCTTGTGTCGGTTATGAGCACGGGCCTATGAGCTGACTTGGAGCCTGTGGCCTCCCGGGGGTGGGGGGAGCGTCGTCCAGTGTGACGGGTGGGGTACGAAGGAGATCCCGGGGCTCCAAGAGTCGTGCAGGTAAGGTGTTCCAGCGCTGGATGTCATCGAGGCTCTGGGCTGAGCAGAAGCAGCAGCGTGGGGAAGACGGAGGAGCGGGTCCGGGGCGTGATTCGTTGGGTTTTCGCCACTTGGTACGAACGTCTCTGCTGGACAGTGCACGGGTTTGGGTCCCCGTGGATTTGAGCGTCCTCGCTAACTTCCGAGGCTCGCTCAAGAACTGCAGATCTTCGTAGAAAGTCACCTGGTAGGGAACGGACCTCCCTGCCCTGCCTCCACCCCCCCCAATTCCCCAAGTCTGGGAAGCCGCCTGGGAGACCTGCCCCGAGGTCGGTTCTGTAGTCCGGGGGTCAGGGGCCAAGCTCTGCTGTTTGTGTCCAATCTGCCCTTCCTTCGAGCCCCCGGCCCCTTGGTGCCCTGGTGCCACCTGTGAGCCCACGGGGGCCGACCGCTCTCAGTCCCTCGCACAAGCCCCTTCCCAGCAGCCCCTCTTCCTCCTGATGTGTTTCCCGGGCACGCAGACGCGGTGGGGAGTCGGTGTCGGTGCTGGGAAGATTGAGTGTCTGTGTGGTTGTGACGCAGCCTGGCCCGTGTCGCGCTTGCGGGTTTGAGGTGCCAGGAGGTCGCCCCTCATTGCTGTTTTCCTCTCTCTCTCTTCAAGGAATGTCTCGTTTCGCTGCTGCACTCCTGCCCACCCCGTGTACCTGTCCTTCAGGACCGATCCCCGTGGCTGCTGGACTGCGAGGCCCGGGCGCGTGTGCTCGGTGGCCCGAGTGCCGTGGGCCCCCGCCCCCGCTGGCCTGTTGGTCACAGGGCCTCAGTTCCTCCCCACGCGCTGCTGGCACTCCACGCCCCCGCTGGGTGACGACTCTGTGGTGGAGAAGTCCCTCAAGTCCTTGAAGGACAAGAACAAGAAGCTGGAGGAGGGAGGCCCCGTGTACAGCCCCCCGCCGGAGGCGACCGTGAGGAAGTCCCTGGGGCAGAGGGTCCTGGACGAGCTGAGGCACTATTACCACGGCTTCCGCCTGCTCTGGATCGACACGAAGATCGCGGCGCGCATGCTCTGGCGGGTCCTCCACGGCCACAGCCTCACCCGCAGGGAGCGCAGGCAGGTAATGGGCGCTCGGCAGCTCCCGGTCGGGCCGCCTCTTACGTGCTTTCAAATACTTCCGGGGCTTTCCTTCTGCCACTTGTGGTTAGAAGATAATAATAACAACAGGAAACTCTAACCGTGAACCTCCCTGTACCACCGCTGATAATCTCTCGGTGCCTCCGCGGCCAGAGGGCCTCACACACCCCGTCTGTGGTCTCCCGTCGCTCTGGCCTTGTGCCACCGCGTCGGCCTTCTTTCCTGTCGGAGGCCTGTGCCCACCCCAGCGGACTTCTTTTGCAGGGTAGCTGCCTTTTCTGTCTCGTTGCTTTCCAGATGTCTGTCTTTAGGGCTGTGCTTCTCCCTCTGTGAGCTGGGTCTTACTTGTTGGCTCTGAGCTCCTGACTCAGGTCTCACCTCTGTCATCGGCTCCAGAACCTGCCCGCCCACCGGCTCTTTAGCTGCCGGGAGCTCTGGTTCAGCATTCGGTACGCCAGCTTTCTCCGCCATTCACCAGCTCTTTTATTTTTAAACCTGTTTCTTCATGTTTATTTATTTGGAGAGAGAGTGAGCGTGAGCAGGGGAGGGGCAGAGAGAAAGGGAGAGACAGAATCCAACTCAGGCCCCTCACTGTCAGCCCAGAGCCTGACTCGGGGCTTGAGCCCACGAACCGCGAAATCTTGATCTGGGCCAAAATCAAGAGTCGGACGCTTAACCGACTGAGCCAGCCGGTCACCTCTGCCCTTCACCAGCTCTTGAAAAAAGATTGTTCCTATTTTTCAGGAGCTCAGACCTTCTGGGTGTCGTATTTTGCCTGAAATAACTGACAGTTACACTGTGGACTTTTCTTTCTCCCCTTCTTGCTCTTTTCTGGTGAGTCCCCAGGGGCCAAGGGGCAGCTTTAAGTTCTCAGTGCCCTAGGATTCTCCGAGGAAAGGTGCAGAAATGTCTCTTCCCTGGAAGTTGACTGCCAGAAGATTCCTTTGTGAGAAAACAAGGACTTGACTTTAACGCAACCTGGGGAGTTGGCCGTTATGTGTGAGAGTTCCTCTGGCTTCTGATTTCATACGTGTTCTCAAGAACTTCTGGAGAACCTGGGTCGTGGTTGTTTGACTGGCTGGGATTTCCCCTGGGATGCCACGTTAGAAGGGAGCAGATGGAGAATTGAAAGAAGGATAGTTGTATTGGAATTTCAGGATCATCCTGTTAGTGTCTGTCGGATGTTGATGACGAGGCGTGTTGTTGAGTTAATCACAATGTAATGCTTTGTATCCTGGACTCCCGTGCGCTGCTCCCCTACCCCGCGAGAGCTGTGTGCATTTGCTGCTTCCGTGAGGATGATGAGACTTCGTAAGAACAAAAACAAAAGAGTGGGAGCAGATGAGCACGTCCCAGCGAGAGGTCCCAGTGAGAGGCCCCAGCGAGAGGTCCCAGCGAGAGGTCCCAGGGAGAGGTCCCATGGAGAGGCCCCAGGGAGAGGTCCCAGGGAGAGGTCCCAGGGAGAGGTCCCAGGGAGAGGCCCCAGCGAGAGGTCCCAGGGAGAGGTCCCAGCGAGAGGCCCCAGGGAGAGGTCCCAGCGAGAGGTCCCAGGGAGAGGTCCCAGGGAGAGGTCCCAGGGAGAGGCCCCAGGGAGAGGTCCCAGCGAGAGGTCCCAGCGAGAGGCCACAGCGAGAGGTCCCAGGGAGAGGTCCCAGCGAGAGGTCCCAGCGAGAGGTCCCAGCGAGAGGCCCCAGGGAGAGGCCCCAGCGAGAGGTCCCAGGGAGAGGCCCCAGCGAGAGGCCCCAGCGAGAGGCCCCAGCGAGAGGTCCCAGCGAGAGGCCCCAGCGAGAGGTCCCAGGGAGAGGCCCCAGGGAGAGGTCCCAATGTGCATATGGACTTGGCAGTGGTAGCACATGGGAGAGGCTTTGTGGGGCTGTGCTTTCTTCTCCTTGTTTCAGGGCCTTCCAGGTGATTTGAATTTGAACAAAATGTTGGCATATAGAAGAGCGACTCTTACAATTAGGATATTTACAAAGGCAAGCGGTTGTAAAATAATTTGTAAGAGTCATTTAAGTGGAAGATTTGAAATGTGAATTTAACTCTTGCTGTTGTCGTGAAGCAGAATTCACCAAACGTTGGGTTGTTCCCCCCTCAGGGAACGTGAGCTGGGTTTGGACCACTGTGAGACAAGTTAGCTGTACCCCACTGGCGGGGCGTGGTTGCCATGGTGATCCTCAGTCCAGAGGAGGCGCAGTCCAGACACCTGGTGTATGTGCTTGGCCGAGGCTCCAATGGGGCGAAGGTGCCATCTGTGGGATTATGACTGACCACCTCTGAGTCAGAATCCTGCCCAGGCAGAATGATAGGATAGCGCCACGGGACCTCGATGGCCTCGGATGGCTGGTCCCCCGCCGGCCCTGCCGGCTGGCCCTGGTGCGTCGGGACCAGGGTTGGGTGCCGAGAGCCCCTCGTCCTGGGCAGCAAGGCCGCCCCCTTGCCTGTCATGCAGCACACGTTCGTGGGGAACCTGGTGCTTTAAACCATTCGTGGATGACCGGTTTCTGAGTGGTGGCTTCCCACATAGCACAGCAGCTCCCTCACTGCGATCAGCTGAAAGTCAGCCCTCCTTAAAAAAAAATGAAATGTGAATTTAAGGTCACAACTGTTGAATGCATGCTGATCATGTGAAACAGAGAATGACAGAAATGTCTGAGGATTACTGTGGAATAGAAGTATTGGGAAAGTAGTTTTGTGTTATGACCTTGGGCCCCATGGACCTGCAGGGTTTGGAAGGACTGTTTCTGTCCCCCAGATGCTCACAGCAGAGTCGGCGCACCCTGGAGATGCCTCTCGGTGGCAGTGTGAACGTTGCAGCAGGGAGGATGGAGAAGCAGGGCTGAGGTCTGGTCACGGCGTGCGTCTGTTGACAAGCGTCCGGCGGCCGTGCAGGCAGACTCTGTCCCGTTACCGGCCTGCGTTCGCGCTCAGTTAGCCGAGTGTTCCTTTAGGTGCCTCAGCACCGTGCGGGGGGCTGCAGCCGGGACCTGGCCGGCGCGCTCCTGGGGGCTCTGGGGAGCCGAGGGCGGGGGGCCTCCGGGAAGGGGCTCCTCTTTCCGGAGCTTTCCCAGCACGTGCTTGCTTAAGCTGAAGCACGTCGGAGGGCTGATGGCTTCATCTGCAGCGATGCTCTTGGGACGGTTAAACCGCTCGCTGGTCCTCCTTCGACGCCGCGTATGTGGTTGGGGGTCACCGAGGCTTCTCCGAGGCCCCGCAGTGAGTGTTACGTCCTCAGAGGCTCTGGCTGCACCAGCCTGCTCTCATCTGGTCTTTGACCCCTCCTGTGGTCGAGCCTTGTGCTCCAGCAGATGTGGCAGCAGCGACAGCCTGGTAGCAGTGAGCACACTGGGCCCCCAGCCCTTGGCCTCGCTCCTCCCCACGAGGGGGAACCAGGGCTCCTTGGAGACCGAGCTCAGCAACAGCCGGGACAGCAGTGGTACAAGAGGAGCCTGGGTCAGAAAGTAAAGAAAGAACGCGGGCACCTCTGGGCGTGGCCGGTGTGGAATAAAACAGATTTCTTGTTTCATTTCTTTCAACAGTGTTGTGCAGTTTCTTTTTTTCTTAATGTTATTATAAATAGGTTTTTTTTGTTATAAAATAAACAACCTAAAATTTACCCTTTGAGCCATTTTGAGGTCTGTGCTTCTGCGGCACTGAGGACCTTCCCAGTGTCGTGAACGTCCCTACCACCCATCTCCAGAACCCTGCCGTCTCCCCAAACTGAAACTCTGCCCCCGTTGCACACTCACTCTGCACCCCCTTCCGCCAGCCCGACACCCACCACCTCCCTTCTGTCTCCATGATCTGACTCCCCTGGGGCCTCACGTAAGGGAGGTCACAGAGCATCCGTCCCTTCGTAACTGGCTAATTGCACTTGGTCTACTCGGAGTTCACCCGTGTGGCGGCAGGCGGCTGGAGTCCTCTTTTGAGGCTGAGGCTGAGTAGCACTCCATGGGGTGGACGGACCACACTTTCTCACCTGTCCATGAGTCACGGACACTGGGTTTCTTCCGTCTTTTGGCTCGTGTGGGTGAACAGAGCTTTTAAAATTTCGGTCTCCGTGTGTTGATTGCTAGTACAGGTGACCCTTGAACAACACAAGTTCGAACTGTGTGGGTCCATCTCTATGTGGGTTTATTTTTTATAAATACACGAACATGGAAAAAATATGAAAACGTATACGCTACTATAAATGTACTTTTTCTTAAGATTTTCTTAACGTTTCCTTTTGTCTGGCCTTATTGAAAGAATGCAGCATATGATACCTACAACATACAAAGTGTGTGTTAATTGTTTACGTATCGCTAAGGATTGTCGTCAACAGTAGGCTATTAGGCTCTTAGTAGTTAAGTTTTGGGGGGATCCAAATTTACGCGAGGATTTTTGACTGTATGGGAGAGTCAGTGCCCCTAACCCTGTATTGTTCAAGGGTCCATCGTATATAGAAATACAACTAATTTTTACAAAGCTTTTTTAAATGTTTGTTTATTTTGAGAGAGAGGGGGAGAGAATCCCAAGCAGGCTCCGTGCTGTCTGTGGAGAGCCTGACGTAGGCCTCGAACTCACAAACTGTGAGATCATGACCTGAGCCAAAATCAAGAGTCGGACACTCAGCTGACTGGGCCACCCAGGTGCCCCCACAACTGATTTTCATATATTGATCTTAAATCTTGCAGAGTCACCAGAGACGGTTGTTCTGGGATCTTTTTTGTTTCTTTGTTACTGTTTCTAAAGATTTCACATTTGTTTTGTAAACATTTGTTTTCCCATTTTTGTGAGCATTTGTAATCTTTTGTAAAGATTAACATTTTTTAAAAAAACATGTATTTTGAGAGAGAGAGAGAACGAGAGAACGCGAGTGGGGGATGGGCAGAGAGTGGGAGACAGAGGATCCACAGTGGGCTCCGTACCGACAGCAGAGAGCCTAATGCAGGGCTTGAATTCGTGAACCTCGATATCATGTCTTGACCCCTAAACATTTTACTTTTAAGTGATCTCTACACCCAACATGGGGCTCGGATTCACAATCCCAAGATCAAGACTCGTATGCTTCGCCAGCTGAGCCAGCCAGGTGCCCCTCTGGTATCTTTTTTGTAAATTCCATCAGAGTTTTTATCAGGAATGGATTTTGGGTTTTGTCAAATGCTTTTTCTGCATCTGTTTAGATGATCATACGGTTTTCCGCTGATTAAATGTTTGAGGTTGTAAGATGAGATTAAAAGGCGAGACCTAACTACATGCAGTCTGCAAGAAACACCCCTTAAATGTGAAGACACAAATAGGGGCGTCGGGGTCGCTCAGCCAGTGGAGGCTGTGACTCTTGATCTTGGGATTGTGAGTTCGAGACCCACGTTGGGTGTAGAGATGGCCTAAAAACAAATCTTAAAAAAAAAAGTAGAGACACAAATAGATTCAAAGTGAAAAAATGGGAGAAGGTAAGTGCTGCTAACGGCAGTCAGAAGAAAGCTGATGTGGCCACCTTAATATCAGACTGAGGTGATTTCATAGCAAAGGTGCCCAGGGATGAAGAAGGTCATCCTGGCATTTAACATTTCATAATGTCAAAGGGGTGCAGTCATCGAAAGGACATAACATGCCTAAGCATTTGTGTGTGTCATGGCAGAAGCCAGATGCCAGAGAATGTCTTCTACGGTCCTGTGTAAGCAAACTTAGAGAAACAAATCGATTTACTGTTTTCCTGGGGCTGAGGGTTGAAATGGCCTGCGGATGGACATAGGGCACTTGATGGTATGATGACAGTGTGCTAAAGGTGGATTTTGGTGATAGTTTCGCAAGCTGTAAATTTACCAAGAATCATTGAATTACACACTCACAGTGGGTGAATGTCACGGAATGTAAATTCAACCTTGAGAGAACTGCTGAAAAAAAATTAAGGAGGAATGTCAGAAAACACAGACACCAGCTTGAAGGGCCTCTTCTGGGACCATTTGAGCATAAAAGTAAAAATAGTAATAAATTGTAAACAAGTGAAAAAGTACAGGAATCCGTGAGTCTGTTTTGACGACAGATAGAAAAGTGAACGGGCAAGGTTTGTACGTGGGAAGACAGGCTCGAGGTCGGGGTCCCTGTTCCATGACCCTTGGAGCAGAGACTGGTTTGGGAAGAGCTGGGGTGAGTGCTGCCCAGGGAGAAGAGCCTCAGGTGTCTCCTCCACAAAGTGCTGGGGAGGGGACCCTCTGGCCCGGTGGTCACAGTGCGCACCACCACGGGGCAGGTGGCTCCCAACTGCCGTGAAGGGCCGCCAGGATCTGGGGAGCGGCGCCCCGGCGGGAACATGCCACTTGACCGTCATAAGTGTCAGAAGAGGCCAAAACGAAGCATTTCTAGGAATGACCTCACTTTTCCGGAGACGTGTAGTTAACGACAGTGGAAATGCACACCTCGACCGGCACGAGCGTGCATCTCGGTTCCTGTGAGCCTAGGCAGCTTGGGGTCAAAGGTGTTGACTGAGTAGACTGAAGAGAAGGCTGCCTGGGGACCCAGCAGCGAGTGTCCGCTGAATGTCACTCGGGGGCTTTCGATGCTTTCAACTTGTGAACGTCTTCACTGGTGTCAGCAGTAGTGGGGTCACGCCGAGGAAGCGTTGGGTTTTGGCCTAAGTGTTGCCGTGTGGTCAGACCCTCTCGAGAAACAGCCGTGACACTCTCTCTGCGGGCTGTTTGTGGCGGGCGGTGTGGCCACAGCCTTCCCTGGCGACCTCGACCTGCTACTCTCATCCGGCTGGCTTCCGAGTTCAGGGGGCAGCGCGGTGTCTGCGTCAGGCTGTCTCTGCAGAGCGGGACCCCCGGTGGACGGGGCGAGAAGGGATGGGCGGTCCACTCCCCACGCCGGCTTCCGCCCCTCCTAGCCTTTCTGAAGGCTGTCTTCCCGCGGTGTGGACGCTGGAGAAACAGATGCCTTTGGGAGCAGCGTGCTGGGCTGTCGGGACTTGGCGCCCTCGCCGACCCCCGTCGGGCTTGGGCTGCCGTCGCGCCCCTGACGGTCGTTGTGAGCGGTGTTGACGCCTCACCCCTGCTCCCTTCCGCCTTTTCCCAGTTTCTCCGGATATGCGCTGACCTCTTTCGCCTGGTCCCCTTCCTGGTCTTTGTGGTGGTGCCGTTCATGGAGTTCCTGCTCCCTGTCGCCGTGAAGCTCTTCCCCAACATGTTGCCGTCCACGTTCGAGACCCAGTCCATCAAGGTGACGGGGCGTCGGGGCCGTGAGCTCGTTTCAGAGCAAATTTGGACGTAGTTACAACATCCGCGTTGTTTGTGACTGACGTTCAGATGGTCGATGGTTTTGAAGTTGTATGTTTTCTTCCTAACTTGGTCATGCTGTGCTGTGATTAGTAGACGGTGGGTTACGGAGTTGTTTTTCTTTGAATGTGTTTTAAAGTACGGTTTCTGTAGCCCACTGTCCTTCAGGCCACGGGGAGAGGCCGCCCGTGGGCGGTGCGACCTGCGGAGGGCAGGGCCCATCTGCTGTCCCCGCAGTCACAGCGTTGTTTCACTCACAGCCCAACAGCCCACCCACGAAGCTTAAAGCTTCAGCGGCCGGTCCCTGCCCTGAGGGACCCCACGACTGTCTTCTCAGGCCCCGAACTGGAAGCGCAAGTCTGGGAAGGCACAGTCCCCGGGGGGAGCGCGCCCCACGCCGCTCGGGAAAGTGCGGGAGGTGCCGGGCTGAGGGGTAAAGCGGACCCCGTGCTGGGTGGAAGCAGGCGGGGGCCAGGGTGCGGGCCAGGGGAGGGTAGCACCCCCTCTTTGACCTCACAGGAGGAGAGGCTGAAGAAGGAGCTGCGGGTCAAGCTGGAGCTGGCCAAGTTCCTCCAGGACACCATCGAGGAGATGGCCCTGAAGAACAAGGCAGCCAAGGGGAATGCCACCAAAGACTTCTCCGTGTTTTTCCAGAAGGTGCTGTGATGCTTCAGAGCCCTGGGGGCCTCAGCCCTGTGGTCCCGAGTGCCGGGTAGAGCCTCAGGGCCACCCCGTCTTACATAGGGGCGCGCCTCCCATCCCTCTTGTTCACTGGTCTGCGGGATGCGGGGGTGGAGCCCCCAGTTGGCCGTGGGCTGGTGCCCTAGGGGGTTTAACCCTGCTGGGGATGTTGGTTGGGCCTGCTGTCCTGAGCTTGCTGACATCAGAATTATTTGCCTGTGGCTCCGTACTTTGCAGCAGCCCCAGGGGAGGCAGAGTTCAGTAGATTCGGAACTAAGACCCTGCCGTTGTGACGAGCTGGGGGGCCAGGCTGGGGGGAGGAGGGGATGGGCCCCGAGGCTGCTCCACAGCCACAGCCACAGCCACGGCTCTGCTGGCATGGGCGGGAAGGGTCCACGAGCGGGAAGGGGGCTGGAAGCTGCAGGGAGGCATCACCCCGGGGGAGCCAGTGCTGGCTGGGCGCCTGGCGCCCTCGAGGGGCTGCTCCTCAGGAGGAGCCTGGTGACCAGGGAGATCCGAAGGGGGGTTGTGGATGGTCTGGGGCACTTCCAGCCGGGGCGTGTGGCCCAAGGCCGTGGGCGGTGCTAGGGAGCCCCCCACCCAGTGGGTGGCTCGCTTGATTGTTCCCACAGATCCGAGAGACCGGTGAGAGACCCAGCAACGAGGAGATCCTGCGTTTTTCCAAGTTGTTCGAGGACGAGCTGACCCTGGACAACCTGACGCGACCGCAGCTGGTGGCCCTGTGCAAGCTGCTGGAGCTGCAGTCCATCGGCACCAACAACTTCCTGCGTTTCCAGCTCACCATGAGGCTGCGCTCCATCAAGGCCGACGACAAGGTGGGCACCCGCACTCGCGACCACCCTCTCCAGGCACCTGGGGCTCCGGTGTCCTGACCGTAGGAGAGGCGGAGTCACCAGCGGTCCTGTCGTTCCCACATCGCGGTGGTGGGCACTTTGTGCCTCTGCCCACCGTGGCCTGCGTGCACACACCCAGCGTGCGCGTGTGTCTCCTGGAATGACGTTGGAACCGCACGGCCCTTACGGTCTGTCCCCTGGCGTGACATTAGGAGACCTGCCCGTGTCGCTAAGTATTTGTTGAAAAGGTGAATTTTAGTGGTTGCCTGATGTTTCATGGTGTGGACACGTCGTGATTTATTCACCGGTACTTTAGCTAACGTTTTGCCCCCTAAGCAGCGCTGTGATAAACGTCTTTTGGCAGCTCTTTCTGCCCACGGGTCCTGTCCCCGTGCTTTAATAAAATCATCTTCTTGCACCAAAAAACAAAACAGAAGCCACCCTCTTTTGACACAGATTTTTGTTACCGATCTTTGACAGTTTTCATAAGAAGAGTGACCTAGGATTGGGGCTCCTGAGGAAAAGGGCAGGAGGTCAGAAGCAACCACCTTGCTCCTAGGGCTGTGCTGACCGCTGTGTCCCCCCACCGGGCCCGCCCACAGCCCAGCAGCCACACTGCATGTGCCCTCCAGTGTGTTTCCGGGAAGAGCTGCTAAACCTCTCCCTTTTCTCCGAGAGTGCTGCTGGCCCCGGAATCTGCGGCGTCTGCTGGCCGAACAGGCACCTCGGAGGTGTCCGGTCTCTTCTCCCGGCTGCTTCTCTGTGTTCTCGAACGTGCTCATCATAGTTCGTGTCTGTCTGACCACTCCAGTAGCTGTGGTCTGTAGGTCTTTTTGTCCTGTTTGCTTTCTCGGGCTGGTTTGCAGTGTTTCCTTCCTGGACCTAGACGTTGTCTGTGGGAAGTTTCCGAGGTTCCAGGCAGGGCCCGCCTGGGTCTGCCCCGCTAGAGAGGGGCCGCTCGGCCTGAGACCACTAGCCACGGATCGGGGCCGGCCCTGCTGCCTCTGGTTTGCTCCCCTGACAGAGTGTGGGCTGCAGCTCCCCTGTGTCCCTTCCTCGCGGTACCCCCTGCGGACCAGAGCCCAGGAGCACCCCCTGCTCTGTGCACATTTCCTGCCCGGCTCCTCGCTTGCGTGCTGCTTAGCCGGACACCCGACGCCAGAGTGTCTCCTGTGCTTCCCTCTCCCTGGGCGGCAGCCTCTTGGCTCTGGCGGGGTGTCTCTGCCTCTGAGCAGGGGCCTTTGGCCTGGACTCTGAGCCTGCGCTACGCGTCGGCAAGTGTCGCTGGGTCCCCAGTGGCTCACACCCCCGTGGTTGCCCCGTCTTTCCCGGTGTGCGTAATCTTGCTGTCCCCGAGCCCTGTTGTGCTAGCTTTCTGGTGCCTCCGAGCCTGTGTCTGTGTTCGTTTCAGCTGGTTTTTCTAGTAGCTGTCAGCAGGGGTGCCGATCTGGCAAAAACTGGCTCCTTGCCGTAGCTGGAAGTGGCAGGCCATCACTGCGGGTTTGTAGGGTTGAAAGGAAGTCCTTCCTCCGCTGTGTACGCATTGCATCTCGGAGGGCGCTCGGGACACCCACTCTGTGGGCGTGAGGGGGGCTGGCATGGGCAGTCCTCGGGGGGCCACCTCACTCCCCGGGAGCCTGCGTGTGGCTGCCCCCACCTCAGGAGAGGCAGCTAGGGGCAGGTGGCCCCCGGCTGGAGTCCTGGCCACTCCCTTGCTTTGTGACCTTGGACGAATCACAGCTCAGTGCCTCAGAGCCCTATGAAACAGAACAGCCTGCCCTGTCAGGAAGGTGGCCTGGGCCTCCGCTGTCCTGGACGTGAAGTAAAAACCAAATACAAGAAGTCTCTGAGAAGTGGGAGAAGACGACCCTGGGACCCCAGGACCAACCAGGTGGGTCTTCGCACCCTGGTGCTGAAGGAGGGGCCGCTGAGGCTTGCTGATGAGTGCGGACTCCGGAAGCCCTGACGGGCAGGGCTCTTACCAATAGGGTTGTAAGTTCGAGCCCCACGTTGGGTAGAGAGATTATTTAAAACACACACAAAAACAACCCTGAGAAAAGCCTGCTCCCTCTGGCCAGAGGACAGGAAAGGGGCTCTCCAGGGGCGCCGGGGAGGCTCAGTTGGTTAAGCGTCCGACTCTTGATTTTGCCTCAGGTCATGATGTCACGGTTGGTGAGGTCTCTCTCCCTCTCTGCCCCTTCCACGCTCGTGCTCTCTCTCTCAAAATAAGTAGATAAACTTTTTTTTTTTTTTTTTTTTTTTTTTTTTTTTTTTTTTAAGGAAAGGGGCTGCCTAGCAGGACAGAAGTCTTCAGACAGTAACGCTCTACTCCAGCCAGACACTAGAGGAAGTAGTCCCCCTACGGCAGGCGCCGGTGGGTGAGGGCTGAGACCTCCACCCTCTTCAGGATGTCACAACTGGGGTGGCGTCAGGGAAAGCTGACGAGGCTGCTCCTTCCTCCCCGGCGGGTGGTAACGAGCTGCCGCTCCGGCCCCCGGGGCACAGTGTCCATAGAGACCAGCAGGGGGCTGGCAGTTCCAAGACCTTCCCTGCACACCCCGTGGGGATGGCGTCCAGAGGCCAGGTGGGGCCAGCCTGCCCCTGGCAGCCCCGGAGGTGCGTGGAGGGCTCCCCGCTACCCCGGCTTCTCTTCTGGGGCTTGGCGGAGGCTGAATGGGGAGCCTGGCAGCAACGAGGCAGCCCCCTGCTTGTTCCAAACTACCACGGGTGTAATTTGTGGGTGTAACCGAGAGGGGGCACAGACAGATCAGCCATCAAAGGGAGCTTGTGACTCACGTTTGCGCTAGAAGCGGGTACAGCCCCTGCTCAGGACTACGTGAGACGCTGATGCCCCTGGGGACCAGGAAGCGGGAGCAAGGGAGGACGTGGGACTCGGCCTTTGTTACTAGTGTGGTCAGAGTGGCCAGCTGCAGTAAGCGACACGCAGGGCTTAGGCTTTGTGTTCGGAGGGCTTGAGAAAGGATTCTCACGTCCCCGTGAGAGGAGCCAAGCAGTGGGGCCAGCCCGGAGACCGGAGGTGAGGAAGCACACAGCAGGCCCCAAGGAGCCGCCTGTGGCGCCTCACCGGGCAGCTAGGGAGTGAGCCGCGTGGAGACACAGCCTCCCAGGAGAAAAGAGGAGGAGACGGGCCCCTGGGGGGCTCAGTCGGTTGGATGTCAGGTCTTGATTTCTGCTCAGGTCACGAGCTCACAATTGGTGAGATCGAGCCCCAGGTCAGCTCCACGCTGTGAGCGCGGGGGGTGCTTGGGATTCTCTCTCTCCCTCCCTGTCTCTGCCCCTCCCCTGCTTGCGCGGTCTCCCTCTAAATACATAAATAAGCATTAAAAAAGAGGAGGGAGAAAAACCAAATGGAAACTTAGAATTGAAAAATACAATCCAAAATAAAAAGCTCAGTGGATGAGCTCTACAGGAGAAAGGAGAGGACAGGAGACAGGATCAGTGAACTTTTAAGATAAAACTGTAGAAATTGCCCGTTTGGGGCACTGGCTGGCTCAGTTGGAGGAGCGTGCCACTTTTTGTTTTTTTTTTTTTTTAATGTTTTATTCATTTTTGAGAGAAAGGGAGACAGAGTGTGAGTGGGGAAGGGGCAGAGAGAGAGGGAGACACAGACTCTGAAGCAGGCTCCAGGCTCTGAGCCGTCAGCACAGAGCCCGAGGCGGGGCTCGAACTCACGAACTGTGAGATCACGACCTGAACCGAAGTCAGACGCTTAACTGACTGAGCCACTCAGGTGCCCCAAGGAGTGTGCGACTCTTGATCTGAGGTTGTGAGTTCACGCCCCACGTTGGGTATAGAGATCACTTAAATAAATAAAAACTTTAAAAAAATCACCCATTTGAACATCTGAGAAAACAGTTAAAAAACAAGCAGGGTTTCAGCCACCTGTGGGACTAGAGGAAAGCATCTAACATACTTGTCATCGGAGTTCTGCAAAGAGGGGAGGGAGGCTAGAGCTGGGAAGGTGCTTGAAGAAATAACTCCTGAACACTTTCCACATTCAGTAAAAGACCTAAGTCAACACATTTTATTTGTATTTGTTTTTAAAGCTTATGTGTTTTGTGAGAGAGAGCATGCACGCATGCACGAGTGTGTGAGCAGGGTAAGGACAGAGAGAGAGAGAATTCCAGGCAGTGTCCGTGCTGTCATCGCATCGCAGAGCCCGACACGGGGCTCAGACTCACAACCTGAGAGACTGTGACCTGAGCTGAAATCGAGAGTAGGATGCACGACCAACTGAGCCACCCGGGTGCCCCTGAGGTCAACACATTTTAGAAGCTGGGTGAACCTCAGGCAGGACCAACCCAAAGAAATCCACACGAAGACCCGTCACCGTGACACTAAGCAGCGCCGAGGACAGGTAATTGTGACGGCAGTGAGCGAGACTGGCGTCTGGCACAGGGAGGGTGACTCCAGGGACAGCAAGCTGCTTATCAGAGACTGTGGCAGCCAGGAGGAGGGAACAGTATTTTTCACATACTGGAAAAAACCTGTCAACTCAGAATCCTGTATCCAGCGAATATCCTCTGAAAAAGAGGGGAGAATCAAGACCTTCTCAGGAGAAGGAAACAGAACGGCCAGCAGCACGTCTGCCCCGCGAGAACCTGGAGGAGGGTCTCTAAACAGGAAGTAATCAACCCTTGAACAACATGGGGCTTAGGACACTGGGCCCTGCGCTCCCCCGGCACGGTCCCGGCACAGTAGAACTTTCCTTTACGCATGAGTGAAATAAGGTTACAGCATGTAAGTTAACACAGCTGCAGTCATACCGCGTGGCAAAATAAATTGTCTAGAAGGCAGCAAAAGTCCATGGTGAGTGTGTATAAAAAGGCAGTGTTTACAGTCGCACTTGTTACAGGATTCTTGGCTCTGTGATGTTTCAAGTTGAGTTCTTAGAAAGAAACAAAATGCCCAAGATTAAAGGGAAAAATACCCAAACCACGTGGATTTGACTCCATTAAAAACGGCAAAGCAGAGGGAGCGTCCTGTTCTCTGTTGCCCCACGGTGGGCCAGCAGGTGGCACAGCCCCGCCCTCTGTGCAGGACATTGGGCTCCCCAGAAACTTAACTGCTGATGGCCTACTATTGACCTGAAGCCTTACCGAGAACATAAACGGTTCATTAGTCCCTATTTTGTGTGTTACGTGTATCCTATACTGTGTTTGTGTAACAAAGTAAGCTAGGGAAAAGAAAACGGACGTTTACAGCACTGCTGTGTCGAGGGACACCTGTGCATAAGTGGACCTGTGGACAGTTTAAGCCCGTGTTGTTCAAAGATCTCTGGAACACGAAGAAGAAAGAAGGTGGTCAGCAAAATATGGGTAAACCCAGTAGACTTTCCTTCTCGTTTGCCTTCTAAAGTCCGTGTGATAGTTGACACAGAAGCATTAAGATGAGCTCAGAGTAGGAGTAGGAGAGTAGAGTAGAGTAGGAGAGGGCTGAGGGGCGTCCGGGGGTGAGGTTTCCACATTTCGCTTGGACCCGAACAAGGACACAGAGGGCGTGCGTCCATCGGTAATACCCAGAGCGACCACCGAAAACGCCACATGAGGAGATAGACTCGGAAGCGCCGTGGAATTCGTGTTTCCCACAGGAAGATGGGGAGAGGGAAAAAAACGAGGTTTTCCATTATAAGCCCACACCGGAAACAGCCCAGTTGTCCTGCGATGGGAGAAGGTCAGCCAGGATGGTCCTACCGTGCAGTGCTAGTTAGCACCCGAAAGAGAAGCCGTTGTTAACGTGCTCGACAGCCTGCAGGAGTCTTCCAGGAATCCCCAGCAGCGTGTGCGTGCGTGCGTGCGACCCCACCCGTGCAACATGCTTCACACACAGACATGCGCGTGAAGGCTGGATTAGTGGTCGCCACGGGTTCAGGAGGTGCCGGTGTGTCTGTAGAAGGACAAGAAGGGTTTTCTGCCATGACCGGCTTGGTGTCCTGCCGTCATTCTGGGTATGGTTTTGTCACTATGGTTCGTGAGACGCTACCGCTGGGAGAAACCCTGTCACACCTGCGTGTTGATCTCCAGTCAGCCCGGGATGAGACGCTTCCTTTGGAAAAGGGCAGTGATGGACCCGTCTGCCTCGCGGGGTCGTCGTGAGGTTGAGTGGGGCCGAATGAGGTGGCGGGTGCACCCCTGCGTGGCATCGACCTGGGGCCACTCTGGTTCTTTCTTCTCTCCCCTCCCCTGCCACCCCTGCACCGTCTCCGCGACATTCTGTGTCTTCTGTCTCCGGGACTCTGGTTTATTTTTATCCCTTGCGTCACCGTAGTCTCAGGCTGAGGAGGAGGGAGGGGGCTCTGGCTGCGGTCAGGCTTGCCCCGCTCTCCCTCCTTCCTCCTCTGTCCTGAGGATCCTGAGAACCCGTGGCGGGGTGGGGAGGAGAGCCGGGGTGTTCACAAAGAGGCGGCGGAAGAGGAAGGGGGCGCTGAGAGCGAGGAGCCGGGCCTGGGCAGAGGCCGGATCGGTCCTGGCCACCGTGCGCTTCCCCGAGGCCCCCGCGCCCCACCGGACAGCCTGGTCACTCCGGACCCGGAGCGGAGGCCTCAGTGGTGGCGATTCGTCCTGCGCTTGGTGAGGCACATCAGGGAAGCGTCTGGCATTCAGACGCTGGGTTCCAAGCGTGTCACATAAGCGCCACCACCTCTGATGACCTTTCCGTGTGTGGTTTGTCGACTTTCTTTTGTAGCTAATCGCCGAGGAAGGGGTGGACAGCCTGAACGTCAAGGAATTGCAGTCAGCGTGTCGGGCACGAGGCATGCGGGCCCTTGGAGTCACAGAGGATCGTCTGAGGGAGCAGCTGAAGCAGGTGCGTGGTTGAGGGGCTTTCCCTTCCGTCGGGCCAGCGTCGATAGGCTTGTTGTGCCAAGACCTCCCCGGGATCCCGTGGCGTCAGCCCCCCCCCCCCGACCCTGGCTGGGGGTCCGGACGAGGGTGTGGTGACCCTGTCACGTGCCCTGTGTTCACGGCTCTGAATGTTGCCTGGTTTTTCTCCCCTGCTCTTGGTCGATAACGGCCTTACTGTCCCCTTCTGGTCATCTGTGGACAGATGAGGATGAGGTTAACTTCCCTTGAAATTTCAGTCGGTCTCTTAACCGAGGCCAGAGACTTCTGGGTAAATAGGCCCCGGGCCAGCCCACCCCAGGGGCCTCTCTCGGCTGTCTTGACGCCTCTGGCAGCCCGGAGGGCCCTCGATCGGGACCCAGCGGCCAGCTCTGCAGCTGGCATCAGGTTGAGTGGGAGGCGACATTCCGCGTTCACAGCGATTCAGCTGTTGCGTCCGAAGACATATGGCGTGTCCGGTGCCGGCCGGCACCCTCCTTGGCGGTTCCCCTCCGCGTGTAGACGGATATATGTCAGTACCCGCTTCTCCTTCGTCACAAGCGGTGTTTGTTATGTGGCCCCCAGACGGAGCCTTCTCTGGGCGGTGAGTCTCCCCGTGTCTTCCCCCACGCGTGCCTGGGATTGTGTCCAGTCTTCTCTGAGCACGCTCAGGACACGTGTGAGTGTGGGCGCTGCCCCCACGGCGCTGTCGGGGATCCGAGTGTTTGTGCGTCTTCCTTCTTGTCCCACCTCCCGTCCTGCGTCCAGATAGTGTCCACACATGTTCATGGGCTTCCTTGTCACTTTGAAGGTCGTCTTCGTATCGCGAAACAGCCGTAAGCAGTGCGGGCGCTCGGCAGGCATGCGGGGCCCTGAGGGCCTCATGAGGCCACGGGTGCTACCGTTGTGGTTCATTTTTTTTTACGTGACTTCTAAGTGAAGAGCTTCGGTAACAGAGTCTGGGCGTCTCGCTCAATTTCTTCTGAGCCCGGCCGCCATGCCGTGTGGCATCTCGTGCTTGACTCCCTGAGGGCGGGTGGCAGGTCGTAAGAGGCAGCGGTAGGTGGGCGTGGTGGAACTTGAGGACCCCCGTTCTCGGGAGAACTTCCTTCGGCGACTCGGTGCGCCCACCCACTCGAGTCCTCCTCCCCCATCAAGCCAGAGCAGAGAGGACCGTTCCAGGGTCCGGGTCCCGGGTTAGGCAGACGGGGCGCGGCCAGTGGGTGAGTCTGTCTCGAACCCCCGATTGCAGTGGCTGGAGCTGCACCTTCATCAGGAGATCCCCACGTCCCTGCTCATCCTGTCCCGGGCCATGTACCTCCCCGACACCCTCTCGCCCGCCGACCAGCTCAAGTCCACGCTGCAGACGCTCCCGGAGATCGTGGTGCGTACCGCCTTCTGCGGCTCACTCCGGAAGGGGCCCTCTCGCTTCTGGGGGGGCAGCTGCAGACAAGGCCCCCTCCTCGGCCAGGGCAGCCCTTGGATCCACCCCCCCTGCTTCTCTCTCGTCTCATCTTTTCTCTGAACATCGAGGACTCCGGTGGTGTGTGCAGAGGGTGACCCTTGGCCGCCTGGTGGCCTTTGCCCGCGGCTGGGGTCCCCGCGGTGTGATCCATTCCCCTCGGAAGCCCGGACGGCGGCCCCTCTCAGAAACACAGGCTGGGGGCGGGGTGCTGTGTGAGCCTCTCCGGCATCCCCCCCTCACAGGTGTCCCCTCTCTGAAGGCGAAAGAAGCGCAGGTGAAGGCGGCCGAGGTGGAGGGCGAGCAGGTGGACAACAAGGCGAAGCTGGAGGCCACCCTGCAGGAGGAGGCGGCCATCCGGCAGGAGCACCGGGAGAAGGAGCTGCGCAGACTCTCAGAGGCGGCGGTGAGCGGCCAGCAGGGCCCCTGGACCCGCCCAGAGAGGGGGCCGCATGGAGCGGGGGACGGGCCGCGGGTGGTCTTCCGGCCTTCCCAGAGACTGCTGGTGGACCGGGTCCGGGTCCCTACGGTCCGCCTCCTTGGTCCTTCCTGGAGCCGTCGGGTGGCACAGCGGACGCAGGGGTGCTCGGGGCGGGTGGGCTGCGGCTCTGAAGTGGGGGCAGGACCTGGCTGGCAGGTCACGTGGGCCTTGAGGTGTCTCCTCTGGAAGGTGTGGGCAGCTTCCCAGAGCTGTCAGGGCAGGGCCGAGGATGGAATCAGACTCCGTAGCCGCTTTACACAGGGGCCTCGGTTGACCTGGGAAACGCCAGCGCCCAGCCCCCCGGGCCGCGTCACTGCACCTGTTGGGGTCCCGCCGCGAAGCCCACAGAAGGCGCGTCACCTGCTGCTGGTTGACAGGTTCTTACGGCGCCTGCCAGCCCGGAGCAGGCCTGTTGAGAGCGCGCCCCTAGCCTGGGCCGGTGTGGACGCCTCGGGACGGCGGCCAGAGGCACTGAGCTGGCAGTGGTCTTGCATTTCAGAAGGAAGCAGAGCCGGACGTGACGGCGGAGGCCGTCCCTGGGAGGCCTGTGGCCGAGCTGCAGCCAGAAGTGTCTGAGGTGACTCTGCCGTCAGAGGCCCTGAAGGACCCCGCCCCCGTCCTGGAAGGCTCAAAGGTAACCGCGCACGCGCCCCCTCCCTCCCCTCCCCCCCCAGGGGTGGAGGCTGTGTGGGAGCTCAACCCGAGGGTGAAGGGGGCTGGCTTGTGCAGCAGGGGCTCCTGAGGAGACAGGGCCACGGGGGTCACGGCCTGGCTTTGGACAATAGTAGGTAGCTGTGGGGCGAGGAGGTGAGGCCGCAGGTTGGCGATGTTTCTGGGAGGCCCACTGTGGTGTGAGAAGAGCCAGCTGGGCTCCAGGCTTTGGGCCTGAGCACCTGGAAGGTCGAGGCGTCCATTACTTAGCACCCCCTCCTCCCAGCCCTCTGTACCCCGAGTGTCAGGGCCCCCCATGCCTGGAGGCAGGTCCACAGGCCCTTTTATTGGCTGGGCTGTGCAGTGGGAGGGCCCGCCTGCTGTCACCTGTCCCATCCCCTCCCCTGCCCCAGTCTGATGTGCTGTGCATCCTAGGGGTTCTTCTCAGGGTGGCCTCACTGTCCTGTCTGTAGCCCCCTCCCCTTGTGGGACGCCTTCCGTCTTGATCTCCCAGGAGTCAGGTAGACAGATGGCGGAGGAGGAGTGAGGCCCGGGCAGCAAATCCATGTTGGGGGATTTCAAGCAGGGTCCCAGGTGGCCTCCAGGTCCAGAGGTCAGAAGAGATGGGGCTGTGGAGGCCCCGCTTCTGCGGTCCGACACATTGACGCCTGGGTAGAGGGGGCTGCATCCAGGGGAGGGTGGGCCTTGTCAGGGGTATTGAGGGTCTGGTGGGGGAGGCCTGAAGACTGCCTCCAAATGGGTAGGGGGAGGTGGTCTGTGGCCTTGGCGGGAGCAGTTTGGAGCAGAGGTGGCAGGAAAGGCCCCCTGGGGTGTCTCAGCCTTCTCCAGGCCTTGGGGGGGGGGGGGGGGCGGGGGGGGGGGGAGGGAGGCCGGGGGGTCGGGGGAGACCTGTGGGGGGGGGGGGGGACAGTGGGGGGGAGGGAGGCCAAGGCCATCCTGGACCTAGGAGACAGATGGAAGCAGACCTGTGGCGGTATTGGCACATCGGGTGGGGGACAGGGGCGGGGAGAGAGGGTCCCAAGAACTTGGCCAAGCTGGCCTCAAAGGGTGACCCAGGGAAGGGTCAGGGCCAGGGCCCGAGGTGTCAGGGTTGTTTTTAAGGTGGGGCAAGGCGGGGATGTAGACAGCTGAGCAGAGATGGAACGCGGCTGGGCCCACGTGGTTCAGGAGGAAGGAGGCACCTGCCATTAAGTCCAGCGGGAGTGCCCAGCTGTCTTCACGGAAGCGGATGCACCCGCTTCCAGCGGATTAAAGACCCAAGTGTGAAAAAACGTTTAGGAGTCTCAGGAGAACTAGGGCTTAACGAGGATTTCTTAGCAAGAAGCACAAACCTTTAAAAAAATTAAGCGAAGGACCTTTCTTCCCCAGAAAGATGCCGTAAAGAGTGGGTGGAACAAGTGGCTTGTCCCCTCTTGCAGTGCGGCCTTGTAGGGTTTAGCGGCGCTGACTGTCTGCGGGGCCCGGATGGAGAACCCTCACGGCTCTCCCTCAGCGCAGAAATCGAGCTTGCGCCGAGAGCCTTTCCACGGAGAAACCCAGGCCCACGTGGCTTCACAGGCGAGGCTCCTGTGAGTCCAAATGTGTAGGGAAGGGGTCCCACACAGACTGCTTGCAGAAAGCGAAGGGGGGTCGTTTCCTCGCTCACTGCGGCGAGCATCGGCAGCATCAGCCAACACCAGGTCCGCAGGAGAAGCCTTCGGAACCGCGTCCTTTGTGAACACGGTGTGAAAGTTGTCGGCAGACATGCAGCGGGTCCCTTGCATCTGTTCTGTGAAAAGGATAACCGTGGTCTCGGGGGGCTTGTCCGGGAACACGGCACAGTGGCAAGACGCTGAGGGGAAAAGCCACAGACGATCATCTCTGTAAATGCGGAAGTACTTCACAGAATCCAGCATCTTCCTGATTAAAAACACACTTCTCGGCCAGTGGAGGGGAACCCTCTCACCCCAGTGAGGACATCTGCAGAGATGCCGCGGCTGGCATGGCCCCTGGCGAGGGCGCCCACTTTTGCTACGCACTGTGCAGAGGTTGTGGCCAGGACACCTAGGCAAGAAAAAATAAAACCACTCCGTCAAAAGGAAGAAATGAAACTGCCTGTTCACAGACGGTGTGAGCAGCTACAAATCAGCCGTGTCCTCTGTACTGGTGATGAGCAGTGGGGTCGAAATTTCAAAGAGTGTATCATTTCCAGCCCCTAAAGTGAACTACTAGGGAGAAATTTGACCTGTACATTGAATGCTGTAAAGTGTTGAGATTGATTACCTAAATCAGATTTCCTGCGCTCGTAGATGCGTGCGAGGTGTTAGTTCTCCAACCGATGTACAGATTCAGAACCATCAAAATCCCGGTAGGCTTTTTGTTGACACAGACAGACGTCTTCTAAGACGTCTGTGGAAGCTCAAAGGAGCTACAATATAAAACGGTGGGTGAGCGCGCTGGGTAGGTGCTCCGGGTGGGATACTGTTCAGCACTTGAAAGGCGTGAGACAGCGCGGGGTCTCCCACTCAGAAGGAGAGCGAGGGCACGTGTGCAGGAGCTCGCTCTCTGGGACCTGCTCCCCGTGTGACCCCCGGGGTTTTGGGGTGGCCGATGGTTTCCTGAGTGCACGTGCACGTCGGATCCACGCTCGGGGCGCGCCCGGGCACCGCGCGTCTCTGCTGGCCTCTGCCCACCGCGGTGGGAGCAGACTCTCCGGCGGGGTGGAGGGGGAAGGGCTTTCCTTCGACCGGGTTTTCCCTGGTGTGCCTTTGTTTTCTCCACAGGAAGAGGAAATAACGAAAGAGGAAATCGACATCATCAGCAATGCCTGCTCCAAGCTGAAAGAGCAGAAGTCGTCCCTGACCAAGGAGAAGGAGGAGCTGGAGCTGCTGAAGGAAGATGTGCAGGACTACAGCGAGGTGGGCGGGGCCGCCAGGTGTGGGGGGGGGGGGGCAGATGGGGGGGTGCCAGATGGGCGGGGCCGCCAGGTGGGGGCGTGCAGCAGCGGAAGCAGGACTACAGCGAGGTGGGCGGGGCCACCAGGTGAGGGGGTGGGGGCCGCTCCACAGACCTGGACGGGGAAAGAAATCCCAGGGTGCTCGGTACCCCTTCTGCTCCACGACTGATGAACGGCACCTGCTCCAGTCCTGCGGTGCTGGCCGTCCACCCTCCTCGTCCACAGGGGCCTGCCCCTTGTGGTTTCTAAAGGCACGTGAGGGATGGGATAAAAAGCCTGGTCGTTTGATAAAGGAAATCTTAGTTTCATTCACATTTCCCGGAAAGAGATTTCTTTGTTACGTACGCTTCGTGTGTGTGTGTGTGTGTGTGTGTGTGTGTGTGTGTGTTTCTAAGGAAAACATGTTTGTTTTCTCAATATTACTTTCTAATCTGCTTTCAAAGAGCTGTGTTTTGGGGCACCTGGCTGGCTCAGTTGGTGGAATGTGCAACTCTTGATCTCGGGGTCGTGAGTTCTAGCCCTACGTTGGGTGTAGAGCCTACTTTGTAAAAAGGTGTAAAAGAGCTGTGTTTTCACAGACGTACTCGGAAGAGACGGTTCCTCGTCTCTAGCCCCGTTCTCCATCCTCCCTGTAATGCTGCTCACAGGGAAAATCATGACTCAGGGTTTAAGAAGACATTTCTTGTTCCTTAATTCTTTCAACCATTTATTTATTCTCTTAAAAGAAACATGAAGAAAGCTGAGACTCAAATAGATTCCATTCTTTGCTACAGAAACAGTATTTGGGTTTGCAGAACCAAGCTAATAAGACTTTGCAGCTTTCCGTGGCTGGAATTGGTGGGTTCCTGTTTTGTTAATGACCTGGAACTTTTTATCTTTGTGATACCACTTTGGGTTAATTTAATTGTTACAAGATAAAGTTAATTTTGTTATTTCCTCTTCCTGGGGTTTTTTTTTTTTTTTTTTTTGAGACAATCTTTTATCGCTAAATCATTTCATTAGGACTTGCAAGAGATCAAGGAACTTTCAAAGGCGGGCACAGAGGTCTGTGTGGAGGAGTCTAAGGCCAGCAAGAGGCTGACGCGGAGAGTGCAGCAGATGATCGGGCAGATAGACGGCCTGCTGGCACAGCTGGAGGCGGACCAGACGGCCGGCAAGCTGGGCACGGACGCCGCCAGCCCGCCTGCAGGGTGAGTGTGCCTCAGGTGCCGGCCCAGGGGAGCCCAGGGCCTTTCTGGCCTTGGAGTGTTTCTCTGCCGTGGTGCCAGCCCCTGACCTTTGACCTAGTGGTTCCAGCCAGAAGCCCAGCCACATCTTTTCAGTGTCCACTTCTCAGTGATCGTTTTACTGAAGGAGCTCTCAGGGTGGCCTCTTCTGCACACGCACACGTGTATGCACACACACGCACACCTTGGCCACTGTCAGGACCACAGCTGTGGCTTGGCTCCTCTCCCCCTGGCCACCGTAGTGCACACCTCTCTCTCTCCAGGCTTCTGTCAAGCTGGTCCTTCCAGAATGTACATAGGGTTACAGCTCCCCTGGGAACCCCCAGCCTCTCCTCCCCCTCCAGCCACAGCTACGCTTAGTTCCTGTTCTCCCAGATTCCCGGTGCTCTCCTGCCTCCTCCCTCTTCCCGAGCCCTCCACACACAGGCACTCGGTGATGGCCCCCACTCTGGAGGTCACTTTGTGCCAAGGAAACGACTCTGCCAGGTGGTAGCGGCTGACACTCGATGCTCCCGTGGGCTGGGCACTGTGCTCTGAGCGCCCACGTCTCTGAGGGGCGGGTGGGCTGGCTGCAGAGGTCCTGCTGTCCTCAGGTTGGGGGGCCTTCACCCCCAGGACAAGGTCAGTGTCCCTTCCTGGGGTGACCTACTGTGCAGGGTGGGCCCACTCTGACCACGGCACGGGCAGGCCTGAGGGACCTGGTCCTAGTAACCACGGGACTCCCTGTCCCCATCACCAGTGGAGAGGCGGGGCTCACCGGGGGACCGCGCACACAGGGAGACCTTGGACTGACTGATGGTTTCTGGTTTTGTGTCCGAGTTGGCCGGGCGTTCCCAAATGCAGGGGCGAGGGGCCCTGGAGGGAGGGAGAAGTTGCCCGGGTCGAGCTGACCCGTGGGAGGCCTGGCGAGGCTGGGGTACGTCTGTGCCACATGCAGGCTGTGTCCCCCCAGGGAGACTGTCATCAGCGTCACCGAGCTCATCAGTGCCATGAAGCAGATCAAGCACATTCCGGAAAACAAGCTCATCAGCTTGGTCTCGGCACTGGATGAAAATAAGGATGGCAAGGTCAACATCGATGACCTCGTCAAGGTGAGTCGGCGGGGCCGGGTCAGGGCCGCCAGGCCCAGCCGAGGGCTTGCTCGGGGGGCGCGTGTGGCACGTGCGGCCCCGTGTCTGCCCTCACGCAGAGCGAGGAGTGGTGCGGTTGGAATGGCCGTCCAGAGCAGCCCACCCGCTTTTTGACAGGACGCTTGGCTCCCCCCGCCTCCCGCGGCGCCGCGGCGCAGTCTGGGAAGCGTGTTAGCAGGGTGCCTGGGGCACACTGACCTTGGCGGGCGGCTGCGGGTCGCCTTCGGTCCTCGTGGTGAGCCGGTGGGCGCGGGGGCCCAGGGAGCTGGGCAGCCCGGGAGACCCAGAATGGGATCCCCCTTTGTAAGGAGGCCTGTGGCCTTGCATTTCTGAGGAGAGAGCCCCTTCACGGGTGTCGGAACGGTTCCTGGTGTTTCCAGCTAGTGATTTTTTTTACACGTTTCCCGAGCGTATCCGCTAACTTACCGTGTAGTTCAGCCGCGAGGCCGGGCAGTACCAAATGCACGTGCTGGGTCATTGCTCTGCCGGCAGCAGAGGCTGGGAGGCCCGAGCCCCCATCACCCGCCCCTTCCCTGGGGCCCCTTTCCTTGGTGTGGACGGCAGCTCACGCGTTCTCGCCCTGCACTCAGAGCGCTGCACTCTGTCCGGGGCGGGCCCCCCGGCCTCGTGTCCACCTGGCCTGCCTTCCGCTGCTCCTTCCTGCACGCCAGGCCCGTAGGAGGCGCACCCAGCACCCTCGAGAGCCACGCGTCCCCTGCCTCCGGAGCCCCTCTCCCTCGTGGCTTGTAGCTTGGCCTGGGGCTTGGGAGCCTGTTGGCCTCCTGGGGGTGGGTGGTGTCTAGTCCTCACAACCAGGGCAGCTGAAGGGCCCCGGGGGCTCCCCTGCTGGGACGTCACTGATGGCCATTCAGCCTGGTAGCCAAGGACGCAGCTTGGAGGGGGAGCCGCGCCATGTTCCCGGCGTGTCCCCGGCCTGCTCCTCGGGGAAAGCGCCGCGCAGGGACAAGGCCACCGCTGAGTCCCCTGGTCCTTTCCCGTGTGCGTAGGTCATCGAGCTGGTGGACAAAGAAGACATTCACATCTCCACCAGCCAGGTGGCCGAGATTGTAGCCATGCTGGAGAAGGAGGAGAAGGTGGAGGAGAAGGAGAAGGCCAAGGAGAAGGCCGAGAAGGAGGCCGCGGAAGTGAAGAACTAGGGGCCGCCGGCTCGTGTGCGCCTCGGGCCCTTCCCGTGTCTGCCTCCACCCCGCCGCGCCGGCTGCCGCGGTCCTGCTGTGGTAGTGATGGCTCTGAGGTGATTCTTAGTGACGCATCTAGTATTTTGTCTGGAATAAATCAGAAACTTCCATAATCAAGTAATTTTTAATTTTCATCATTCCACGAAGATCCATTCAGTCTGGAATCCCCGAACCCTTGCAGGGAATCACGTCCGGATGCACACGGTGGCACGGTGCCGCAGTGGCCCCAGCCGTGGTGGCCGCACATGGGCTTCGTGGCTCCAGAGGTGGGCCCGGCCAGACTGGGGCAGGGAGGCGCCTCGCCGAGTGCCGCACGCTGGCGGCACCTGTCCCGGGAGGAGAAAGGACCGGCCCCGTGGACCCCCGTGCCCGTGGAGCCTGCGGCGTGCAGATGGGAAGGAGGCACGCGCGGCCCTCCCCAGCTCTGGACAAGTGTCCGGCAGTCAGTCTGCGGACTCGGATTCCTGCCCGTCGGCGTTAAAAGCACCGATTCGTGCCCACTTCCAAGGTCGTCTCTGTAGCGACGGGGATCGCGTGGCCTCTGGAAAACCACAGTTGTCTGGCAGGAATGTCGTGCCTTGTGCGAGTCCTCTGTCGTGGTGTGTCAGCTCTTCCTTGCTCTAACCTTTGATTTTCACCTAGTCCCTCACCAGTTGACTAGTACAGAATTTGTACACACGACGGTCCGCCTGCCACGTGCGTAACAGCTAACGCGAATCATGCCGTGAGAGATGGTAATGAAGCCCTTGAAAATGAAGCATTTCCGTTTGAGTAATTTACCACCCTCTTGTAGCTTTCAGAAAGTTTCCCAGTTTGGGTCGTTAGCACCTCATCGCCCCTGTGGGTGATCAGAGCGGGTCCCCCTGCGCGTCCAGGCCTACGCTCTCAGTGCGCCTCGCCCACCATGGCTCTGCAGCCCCGCGGTGTCCTCGTCGCTCCCGGCGCTGCTAACTCGGTCCCCCGGCCCCCCGCCCCCACCCAGGACAAGTAGGCCGCTGGCCGTGCTCCTGGTTCTGTGGGTGGTGCGTCCTGAGGGGGCTTCGGAAAGGCAGGATCCTGCCGTGGGTCCGCGTAGGGCCGGCCTGGTGCGCCCCTGGGGGGAGCGGGGCGGCCTCCCTGGGCTTGGCGCCCGGCCCTGGCCTCTGGCCGTCTCAGCACCTGGCAGCTGAGGTCGGTGGTGCTCAGTGGGCGGCCTGTGGTCTCAGCTCTGTGTCACTGGTCCTTCAGAGGCTGGGTCCGTTATGGGCCAGAACGCTCTCTCAGGGGAGGCCAAGCAGAGGAGCTGGAAGACATAGGAACTGAGTGGCCAGAGCAGCCAGGAGAGGCGGAGTACCCAGAAACGATGGATCTGAATTACTTGAAACTTTTCATTCAGCCGTTAAAGAGGAAACTTGACAAAATAGGAATACGATTATGTGTCGTCAAACGTAAACCTTTGTAAAGTAGCAGCTGGGTTCTAAAGGGTTTTTCCTTCAGTTGTTTGAGAAGGAAATCTATATATTCTAGATGCTTAATTAAGATCTGTGAATGACCTTACACGCATCTCAGTAGCCTGGTTTTCAGCTGTAGGGACCGCGTGTGTGTGCCAGCTGTGGGTGGCCCACGTGCCCCGTGGATAGCGGTTGTCTTTCCAGCGGGCACTGCTTTGGGGCCCAGCAAGCCGCGCCCACCCCCTGTCTTCAGCCTCGGCGCCCCGGACGTCCTCACGGATGCTGTCCCGGCGGCGACCAGGCGCTCCTGCCGTGCCCGCTGCCCTGGAACCCCCCTCCTGGGTTTTCTGCGCTGTCCGGGAGCAGCGCTCACCCCCAGAAGCTACGGAGGGCTTCTCGAACACACGTGGGCCTGACCTGCTAGTGGCGGCCTTCCGTGTTGGCGAAGTCGGCTGCTGGCTCCCTCTCTGTCACGCGTGGGCTTTTACTGCCCTGAACGTCACTTACTGCAGCCGAAATCAGCGTCTGGGTGCAGGCCCAGCACGTCGGGTCTAGAGAGCGGAGGCTTGTGCGCTAAGGTGTTCAGAGGCGGCTGTGTCCTGACCGCCTGCGGCCGAGTCTTCCCGCGCTCTCTCCGGAGGAGGCGCCCGTATTTTCGGGAGCCTGGGAGGGCTAAGGCTACTTGAAAATGAAACAGGAATTCTTAGCACAGGCCTCATCCTTCACTCCGCCTGAATGCCCACTCTTGGACTTGGGATTCAGGAAGTTGGCACGTGGTTCCTAGAGCCCTTTTGGAACGTCAGAGTCCGGCCTTTGTAAGTGAAGGGCACTTTGTAATTTTTGAAGAATGACCTGCGGGCGGTGGTTCTCACAGAGCGGCCCTGGGGTCAGCAGGGCAGCACCCCCTGGCCTTTGAGCACTGTCTCCATGTGTCCTCCTGGGATCCCAGGGCCCGCTCCACTGAGAACCTCCCTCCTGGGCTGTGTATAAACATCTTTTTTAGAAATAGTGTTTTTATTAAAATAGGACATTGCTGCTCCCGTAACAGTTCAGACTAAGGTCTTTGAGTCATGTGACACATCGGAAGCCAATGGAAGACGTCAGGGTGGTTGCAGCGTCTGCCTTTGTGACAGCCTTGTGCCCCCACGGTCTGGTTCTGCCTCTGCAGCGGAAGGGGATGGCGGGTGACCATGGGTGTGAGTGTGCTGCGTGAGGCCAGATTCCAGATGGAGAGTCCCCTTCCGGAGCTCTAGCCCCGGCCGGGGTGCCTGCTTGTCTGGTGACAGCGGGCCTCCGTGTCGCGTCAGGCCGTGCACCCAGACCGATCCCTGTGGTGGGGACTAGACGCTGAATTTGATGTAAGGAGAAGGTTTAATAAAGCACTGTCTCCATGACCTCTGCCTGCCGTGCGATGGCTGCTTTGTCCAGACTGGCTCCCCCTCCCGCAGCCCGCAGCCCGCAGCGGGTGCCTTGGGGCCAGGGTGGGCACAACCGGGTTCCTGGCCCAAGGGTCACCCAGGAGGGCATGGTTCTGTGTGAAATACTCTGGTGGCTCCTGGGAGTGGGGGCTGCGTGCTCCGCCGAGGGGGCCCCAGATGCTGCAGGGGCCCTCCCTACCCTGCAGCCCGCTCCCCAGAGCGCCGAGGGGGCACGTGGGCAGTAGGGCTTCCTTGAAGCTGCCTGTCGCTCTACCCTAGAGTGAAGGGCCGAGGCCCCCCGTTGGGGGCCACCTGGCAGAGGGCGCCGGGAGCAGGACAGGCACAATGTTCCCTCCCCCCATCCTGCCACTCCTTCCGGCCCCGCTCCGGGGACAGATCACAGCCCTGAGCCCAGGACCTCCACCCTGTCTCAGGCGGCCTCACCCCTTCACTGGCCCCAGGCTGCATGGGGCGCTGTGTGGGATCCTTCCACGTCTGCTGGGTCTCCTCCCTGCCCAAAGGCCACCCTAACCCGTGTCCCTTCTCTCCCTGAGGGTAGCCTTGGCCATTGTCCCCTCCGCCCCATAGGTCTGGAGAGCTGAGGGCCGCCGGGGCCTCAGCCCTTGTCTTCCCCCCCGCCTGGGCCCTGGGCCAATGGCTCCCATCCAGGTTCATTGTGGTGCCCCTGGCAGGCATCCAGGCATGTGTTCACTCCGTGGGGTCCTTCCCCAGGCCACGCCTGGGAGTCAGTGGCCAGGGACAGGAGCCATGTGAGCCTGTGGCCAGCAGCCGCCCCAGAACACAAGGCCTGGTCTGCGGCCCGTTTCTCGGTTCCACGGCTCAGAGGGCCACCAGGGCTCTGGAAAGGCTGATCTGGGGCGGAGGCAGGGATTGCTTATGGAGGTGGCGCTGCAGGGACACAGCAGCTGGCCCGAAGGGATGCTCCTGGCCCAAATGAGGACAGAACGAGTATGAAACAGCAGAGAGAGCGTGTGGGTTGCAAGCAAACATCCACGCCCCTGCTGGTGCAGATTATTGCCCTGGTTCTCGTCTCAGGAGAGTCTACCCCCGAAGCTCTTTAGGGAGAATCTGCTGGTGGACCCGCAGAAGCGCTGGAATCCACTCGTCCTGCTTGGCAAACCCCACAGAATGGTGCCTGGGGGTGGTGGGGGCAGTGAGCCGGGGCCCCTGGGTGCTGCGGGAGCCGGGTGGGAGGGCTGCTGGCCAGGTGCCCTGGCTCTGCCCCCTTCCCCCACGGCGTTCCTGCCCCAGGTGCCCGGCCAGGAAAATCTGAGGGCCCCACGGGAGCACCAGCATATCCAGGACATGGCTGCCCCCTTCAAAAAGTTGCCGGCAGAGAGAAGGTTAGGGGCTATCCCGGTCCAAGGAGAGACAGCAGCGGTCAACTGTGCGGGAGGCGATTGGAGTGTGTTTCGTGTGGGGACGCAGCCTCTGAAGACCTTGGCAGCCGCCGCGTGGGGAAGAGGACGCAGGGTGCGCGGATGACGGATGACGTCCAGTTTAGCGGGACAGGCCGGCGGGGGGCGGGCAGCGGACCTCGTAGGAACCGGACTGCGAAGGCTGAGCCTGCAGGGGGCAGGAGTGTGGAGGCACTCGACCCAGGTGGAGCCGGCCCGGAGCCGAAGGCGAGGGGCGGGGTCGGGCCTGGAGGTTCGAGAATGGGGGAGCTCGCCACCCGCCGAGGCGGGGTAGCGTGTCGGCCCTGAGGCCTGCCCGGGGGCTGGGTCGGAGCCGACCGGTTCCGGGAGACGGACAGCCCGGGTGGCAGGTGAGGGGCGGAGCCGCAGGTGCCGCCGGACAGGTGCAGCCCTACCGGGGCCGGGCCGCGGGAAGAGGCTGAGCCCGCAGGTGAGGTGCAGAGGCTCCGGGCAGCGTGGAGGGTAGGGCTGCCCTTGCCTGCCCGCCTGGTCCGTTCCTCTCCCGCCCGGGGTCTCCGCCGGCGTCCGGAAGACAGCCTCTCCCCCAGCGGCCAGGCCCCTCGTCCCGAGCGCGCACCCGGAGCCCAGCGGGACCGCGCGGGAGAGGCGCCCGGGACACGGGTGGTGGGAGGGGCGAGGGGCGGGAGGCGGGGGGTGGGACGCTGCCCGGCAGGCACTAGAGGGCGCTCCCGGCCCGCGCGCCGCCCGCCTCCGCGTTTCCTGCTTCCCGCCCCCCGCCCTCCCCCACCGGCTCCCTGCAGGGCTCCTCCCCCTCCCCAGGTTCCCGCCTCTTCCCCCCCCCCTCCCCCCGGCCCGGGCTCCCCCCAGGGCTCCCCGGTCCCCCTTCCCATCCGGGTCCCCCCGCCCCGGGGCTCCCTGGCTCTCCCTGGGCTCCCGGCCCCGCTGCTCTCCGCAGGGCTCCCCGCCTCCCTGAGACTCCTTCCGCCCCGTCCCCGGGCTCCCCAGTCCCCTACCCAGAACCCCACTGGGCTAGGGCGCACGTGGTCCACGCCCTCATTGGCCTCCATCGCTGTTCCTGTCCCCAGCGCGCTGGACACAAAAAACATGGGATCTCTGGCAGGCTGGAGGGGTGTGGGGAGTGCTCCCCTGAGTGGGGTCAAGGTATTGAGCGGCACCGGTTATCGGTTACCCGGAGGCAGGACCCTGGTAGCCTCGCCTGCTCTCCGGGGAGGCCCCACAAACCCGTCACTCGTCACTGGTGGAAGGTGAGTTGAACTCAGCCACAGGGGAGCCAGTTTCTTAGAAGCCAGAGTAAAAGCGCACACAGCCCAGTGGCTAACCAGCTGCGGCCCTTCATGGTGAGACCTGACAATGTGAGGAGCCACAGGGGAGGGAAGGGCACGCGGTTGACAAACCCCTGGGGAGCTAGGGAGGGCTGGGCAGAGCTAGGCTCCAGAGGGTTCTGTGCGAGTCTGCGCACGGGCACCTGTCCCAGAACCCTCTTCAGTCTCACCGCCCAGCGGCGACACCATGGTCTCCCTGAGAGTAAGTCTTCCCAGACCCCCCCCCCCCCCCCCCCCCCCCCCCCCCCAGCCCACTGCACTGCTGTGCGGGTGGGTGCCCCTTCCGTGGCCCCACTCCCTCAGACCCCGGAGCAGAGGGGGCCAGATCCTGTCACTGGGTCCTCAGTGCCCCCTGGTCAGCGAGCAGCATCTGCCCAAAATCATAGGGGGGGGGGGGCCGGCCAGGGATGGGGAAGGGAACGTCCAGGAGCAGGAGTATGGCCAGCAGAGTGGAGCCCACTGTCACTGGGTCTGGTGGATCAGAGGCCAGGTGAGAGCTTTGCTTACATGTGGCTCCATGGGGGTGGGGGTGGGGGGACCCACCTAGAAACCACCTCCCCCTCCCCGGCTGATTGGGGGGAGGAGGGGGAGGCCTCGGCCCCCAGAGCCCACGTGGACTCCAAGAGCTGGGGGCAGCCAGGGGGCTTGGCAGGCCTACAGCCCCCCAAGGAAAGGGACGCCCGCCCCGTGATGGTCTCATCGTCCCTCCCGTGGACACTACGGTGCCTGCCCCCCCTGGCCTTGGGGACCTCGGACTGAGGCAGTGAAGGCCACCGGTGGTCCTAAGGCTCTGCCCTGCCGGGGCCGTGCCCCCATGCAGCTGGACACACTGGACCACGCTGACCCTGGCTCTGCCCAGGGCTTGTCCTATCCCAGCCAGAAACCTGAGCTGGAAACCCGTGGAGGGCTTGTGACCCAGGCAGCCGGTGACCCCGCCCTCCTCGGGGGGGGGGGCAGATGACAACCTGTCCCAGGTGGAGAGGACGACACTGCCTGGGGTTCCAGAAGGGCAGGAAACCAGAAAGCAGAGCAGGGATGTGAACCAGTTGTCTCTGTTTATTTTTTTGGAAAGCGCATCTGCCAGTTTGGGCCGACACCTTTGACCCCCATGAGGCTGGGGACCTGAGAACAGAGACCACCCTGGACCGCTGCCCGGCTGGCGGGCCGATGAGCAAGACAGCCACCCAAATGCGGGCCATTAACAGTACAAAAAGTAACAAAACTGAATTCACGGCTTTCTCTCCCAAGCTTTGAAAGGTAGCGGTCTGGGCTATAAAAGTCTAAAAGCATTGCGTAAGAGGTGTTAAATCTACAGCAAATACATCTTGTAAAAACTCAATAAATTATATATATAGATATATATAAACTTGTAACATCTAATAACATCTGAACCTGCGTGCAGGGTTGCCCACCCCCCCCACCCCCGGAAACTGCCTCCTCACTCAGAACACATGGCAATTAGAACTTGTATGAAAATACCAGCTTGCTTTGAAGTCCAAAAAATACATCTCCTAAAGAAAAACCCTATAGAAACCTAATTCCCCTGTGAAAGAAGGCCAAAGGAAATAAAATATCCTCACTAGAATCACCTCAAACTATTAACGACCCTTAAGGGTGCAAGGGACCTGGCTGGGCTTTGGGGTGAAGCCCTTAGCGGGCCCTCTACATGAAGCAGGAACCTTCTCGGCTGTTAATAAGTTAAAACTGAGACCTCCCTGCCACGCGGCTGGCTGAACACTATGAGCACCGGGGGGAGAGGGGCACAGGGCCGGGGGTTCTGGGGGTCGATAAATAGCTTTACAAATATACAATTTTTAAAACAAAACTGCGTTGCCAGAAAAGCCTCTCGATCTCCTGCTGGTTTTCACGTTGATCTCAGCAGATCCCTCGGGAACCTTCCAGGCCGGCGGCTGCGCCTCCCTCCTGCACCCTCAGGGTCCCGTGCCCGTTAGACCAGCCCTCCTCCCTCTGTATAGATATCTCTATATATACGTATGTGTAGATCCTGTACACAGCATCTATTTATATAAATGTACACTCATTTCTGGAACGAACCTCTCGGACAGAAGTTAAAGCCTCCTGCCTTCAGGTACCCGTAATTCAGTCTCCCAAGGAGCAGGGTGGGAAGTGGGGAGGCCTGGAGGTGGGGGGAGGCTGCGGGCTAGCACTCCCCCCCCAGGCCCAAGGTGCCTCTTGGGTGGGAGGTGTGCCATGGGGGGGTAGGGCGGGGCGGGGGGAGGCTTCCCTGCAGGCTCAGCTTCGGCAAGTGGAGGGGCCTCGGTCCACGCTGGATGCCAGAGCTTGGCTGCCCCCCCCCCCCCCAGTGCTCCCGGCGGGGCAGCGATGGGTGGGGGGAGCTTGGGGGAGGGGCCCCAGGGAGGAGCCCCTTTACATTCTACATTCGGTCCCCCTGGTGCTGCCAGCACACGTGGCCAGGAGGTCATCATACAGCAGGGCGGGCACCCCAGGGACCCTGCGCCGGGGCGCCGGGGGCCTCAAGACTCACGCGCTCACACACGCGCGCACACACGAAGCTGTCTGTCCATCCGTCCATCTGGCCCAGGTCTGAGGCCCAGGCCAGGGGGCCCCTGCGGTCGACGGCGGCACGGTGAGCTGGGGTCTGCTCTCACATTGGTGGGGGCTCGGCCTGCAGGCCGGCGGCCCTTCACGTCCGAGGGCCCCCGCCGCCGCCGCCGCCGGGAGGGGCCGGAGGCAGCAGGTCGTGGGCAAACACAGAGTCGTCCCCGGAGGAGCTGGAGCTGGGGGTGTCCTGGCCGCCCGGCGAGTACTGCTCGAAGGGCACCGACAGGTCTAGGTATTCCTGCGGGGCGGGGGGGGGGGGGGGGGGGGGGGGGCGGGGGGGGCGGGCCCCCCCCGGGCCCCCCCCCCGCCCCGCGGGGGGGGGGGGGGCGGCGCGAAG
>NW_026059755.1:0-35760 GCF_023721935.1 Panthera uncia | reverse complement strand
TTTTCTTTTCTCTTCTCTTCTTTTCTTTTCATTTCATTTCATTTCATTTCATCTGTTTATTTGAGAGAGAGAGAGAGAGAGAGAGAAGATACCAGGCGGGCTCCATGCTGTTAGTGCAAAGCCCATTGTGGGGCTCGATCTCGCAAACTGAGAATTCACAAACCCCATGATCAAGAGTCGCATGCTTGGGCGCCTGGGTGGCTCAGTCGCTTGAGTGTCTGACTCTTGATTTCTACTTGGATCACAGAGGTTGGGCTCTGTGCTGTGTGTGGAGCCTGCTTAAGATTTTCTCTCTCTCTCTCTCTCTCTCTCTCTCTCTCTCTCTCTGCCCCTTTCCCTTGCTCATACTCTCTGTCTTCAAAAAAAAAAAAAAAATTATGCTTTTTGAAAACAGCTAAACCTTTCTGGGTAGAATATTGGTAATGTTAGTTTCTAGCGTGCTTGAAGATAGCCAGATCCCGGAGCCTCGCTGGCCCCAGTGGATATGCTGGGTGCCTTTCAGCTTGCTGTGTTTTCGCGAGTCTCTGCTTTCGCCTGTTGGCTGTGCTGTCCAGCGCCGACATCACGCCTTCTTGTGGAAGCCACTTGCTTCCTTGTTCGTTGAGTGTCGGGAGCCTGGATCATTAAGTTCGACAGAGACAGGATGGCAGGCTGATCCCTGCATCAGGAGGTGAGGCTGAGGCACAGAAGGCACAGTCTGTGGCCACAGTCCCACAGCCGCAAGTGACCGAGCGGGTCTGCTGTGCTCTGTGCAGCCTGTCCCTCGGCAGCTGTGACCCAGTCAGGGCAGGGTGGGTTCAAGGCCGCGCCCTTCCCGCTCAGGTGTTGACTGTGGGGCTCTGGGGCTCACGGCACAGGACTGACCCTGCCCTTTGAAGGCAGGAGGCCGTTGAGGGGTTGCTCGATGGGTGGCGGGTGGTGCCCTGTGCCAGCTGCACCCACGTGATGCAGGCTGTGAACCGAGGCGGGCACGCCTCTGGCTGTCCTTCAGCATTCCCCACCTGTAAGAGGTACAGCTGGACCGGATGTTCCCTGGCTTCCTCCAGCCCCGATTGGCAGCTGCCAGCTCCCTGGTGGGTGTCGTATGCACCTGGCGCTCTGGGTACTTCACGTGTCTATTACTGCACACATTTACAGAGGACGCTCACGAAGCACAGAGAGAGGTTAATTAACTTGCCCGAGGTCTCGGCATTAAGTAGTGGATTGGAATTTGGGATGGGGCGGGCAGCTGCGGAGCCCCGGTCCCGTGAGATGCTCCAGCCGATGGGAAGAGGCTGGGCTTGTGTCGGTTATGAGCACGGGCCTATGAGCTGACTTGGAGCCTGTGGCCTCCCGGGGGTGGGGGGAGCGTCGTCCAGTGTGACGGGTGGGGTACGAAGGAGATCCCGGGGCTCCAAGAGTCGTGCAGGTAAGGTGTTCCAGCGCTGGATGTCATCGAGGCTCTGGGCTGAGCAGAAGCAGCAGCGTGGGGAAGACGGAGGAGCGGGTCCGGGGCGTGATTCGTTGGGTTTTCGCCACTTGGTACGAACGTCTCTGCTGGACAGTGCACGGGTTTGGGTCCCCGTGGATTTGAGCGTCCTCGCTAACTTCCGAGGCTCGCTCAAGAACTGCAGATCTTCGTAGAAAGTCACCTGGTAGGGAACGGACCTCCCTGCCCTGCCTCCACCCCCCCCAATTCCCCAAGTCTGGGAAGCCGCCTGGGAGACCTGCCCCGAGGTCGGTTCTGTAGTCCGGGGGTCAGGGGCCAAGCTCTGCTGTTTGTGTCCAATCTGCCCTTCCTTCGAGCCCCCGGCCCCTTGGTGCCCTGGTGCCACCTGTGAGCCCACGGGGGCCGACCGCTCTCAGTCCCTCGCACAAGCCCCTTCCCAGCAGCCCCTCTTCCTCCTGATGTGTTTCCCGGGCACGCAGACGCGGTGGGGAGTCGGTGTCGGTGCTGGGAAGATTGAGTGTCTGTGTGGTTGTGACGCAGCCTGGCCCGTGTCGCGCTTGCGGGTTTGAGGTGCCAGGAGGTCGCCCCTCATTGCTGTTTTCCTCTCTCTCTCTTCAAGGAATGTCTCGTTTCGCTGCTGCACTCCTGCCCACCCCGTGTACCTGTCCTTCAGGACCGATCCCCGTGGCTGCTGGACTGCGAGGCCCGGGCGCGTGTGCTCGGTGGCCCGAGTGCCGTGGGCCCCCGCCCCCGCTGGCCTGTTGGTCACAGGGCCTCAGTTCCTCCCCACGCGCTGCTGGCACTCCACGCCCCCGCTGGGTGACGACTCTGTGGTGGAGAAGTCCCTCAAGTCCTTGAAGGACAAGAACAAGAAGCTGGAGGAGGGAGGCCCCGTGTACAGCCCCCCGCCGGAGGCGACCGTGAGGAAGTCCCTGGGGCAGAGGGTCCTGGACGAGCTGAGGCACTATTACCACGGCTTCCGCCTGCTCTGGATCGACACGAAGATCGCGGCGCGCATGCTCTGGCGGGTCCTCCACGGCCACAGCCTCACCCGCAGGGAGCGCAGGCAGGTAATGGGCGCTCGGCAGCTCCCGGTCGGGCCGCCTCTTACGTGCTTTCAAATACTTCCGGGGCTTTCCTTCTGCCACTTGTGGTTAGAAGATAATAATAACAACAGGAAACTCTAACCGTGAACCTCCCTGTACCACCGCTGATAATCTCTCGGTGCCTCCGCGGCCAGAGGGCCTCACACACCCCGTCTGTGGTCTCCCGTCGCTCTGGCCTTGTGCCACCGCGTCGGCCTTCTTTCCTGTCGGAGGCCTGTGCCCACCCCAGCGGACTTCTTTTGCAGGGTAGCTGCCTTTTCTGTCTCGTTGCTTTCCAGATGTCTGTCTTTAGGGCTGTGCTTCTCCCTCTGTGAGCTGGGTCTTACTTGTTGGCTCTGAGCTCCTGACTCAGGTCTCACCTCTGTCATCGGCTCCAGAACCTGCCCGCCCACCGGCTCTTTAGCTGCCGGGAGCTCTGGTTCAGCATTCGGTACGCCAGCTTTCTCCGCCATTCACCAGCTCTTTTATTTTTAAACCTGTTTCTTCATGTTTATTTATTTGGAGAGAGAGTGAGCGTGAGCAGGGGAGGGGCAGAGAGAAAGGGAGAGACAGAATCCAACTCAGGCCCCTCACTGTCAGCCCAGAGCCTGACTCGGGGCTTGAGCCCACGAACCGCGAAATCTTGATCTGGGCCAAAATCAAGAGTCGGACGCTTAACCGACTGAGCCAGCCGGTCACCTCTGCCCTTCACCAGCTCTTGAAAAAAGATTGTTCCTATTTTTCAGGAGCTCAGACCTTCTGGGTGTCGTATTTTGCCTGAAATAACTGACAGTTACACTGTGGACTTTTCTTTCTCCCCTTCTTGCTCTTTTCTGGTGAGTCCCCAGGGGCCAAGGGGCAGCTTTAAGTTCTCAGTGCCCTAGGATTCTCCGAGGAAAGGTGCAGAAATGTCTCTTCCCTGGAAGTTGACTGCCAGAAGATTCCTTTGTGAGAAAACAAGGACTTGACTTTAACGCAACCTGGGGAGTTGGCCGTTATGTGTGAGAGTTCCTCTGGCTTCTGATTTCATACGTGTTCTCAAGAACTTCTGGAGAACCTGGGTCGTGGTTGTTTGACTGGCTGGGATTTCCCCTGGGATGCCACGTTAGAAGGGAGCAGATGGAGAATTGAAAGAAGGATAGTTGTATTGGAATTTCAGGATCATCCTGTTAGTGTCTGTCGGATGTTGATGACGAGGCGTGTTGTTGAGTTAATCACAATGTAATGCTTTGTATCCTGGACTCCCGTGCGCTGCTCCCCTACCCCGCGAGAGCTGTGTGCATTTGCTGCTTCCGTGAGGATGATGAGACTTCGTAAGAACAAAAACAAAAGAGTGGGAGCAGATGAGCACGTCCCAGCGAGAGGTCCCAGTGAGAGGCCCCAGCGAGAGGTCCCAGCGAGAGGTCCCAGGGAGAGGTCCCATGGAGAGGCCCCAGGGAGAGGTCCCAGGGAGAGGTCCCAGGGAGAGGTCCCAGGGAGAGGCCCCAGCGAGAGGTCCCAGGGAGAGGTCCCAGCGAGAGGCCCCAGGGAGAGGTCCCAGCGAGAGGTCCCAGGGAGAGGTCCCAGGGAGAGGTCCCAGGGAGAGGCCCCAGGGAGAGGTCCCAGCGAGAGGTCCCAGCGAGAGGCCACAGCGAGAGGTCCCAGGGAGAGGTCCCAGCGAGAGGTCCCAGCGAGAGGTCCCAGCGAGAGGCCCCAGGGAGAGGCCCCAGCGAGAGGTCCCAGGGAGAGGCCCCAGCGAGAGGCCCCAGCGAGAGGCCCCAGCGAGAGGTCCCAGCGAGAGGCCCCAGCGAGAGGTCCCAGGGAGAGGCCCCAGGGAGAGGTCCCAATGTGCATATGGACTTGGCAGTGGTAGCACATGGGAGAGGCTTTGTGGGGCTGTGCTTTCTTCTCCTTGTTTCAGGGCCTTCCAGGTGATTTGAATTTGAACAAAATGTTGGCATATAGAAGAGCGACTCTTACAATTAGGATATTTACAAAGGCAAGCGGTTGTAAAATAATTTGTAAGAGTCATTTAAGTGGAAGATTTGAAATGTGAATTTAACTCTTGCTGTTGTCGTGAAGCAGAATTCACCAAACGTTGGGTTGTTCCCCCCTCAGGGAACGTGAGCTGGGTTTGGACCACTGTGAGACAAGTTAGCTGTACCCCACTGGCGGGGCGTGGTTGCCATGGTGATCCTCAGTCCAGAGGAGGCGCAGTCCAGACACCTGGTGTATGTGCTTGGCCGAGGCTCCAATGGGGCGAAGGTGCCATCTGTGGGATTATGACTGACCACCTCTGAGTCAGAATCCTGCCCAGGCGGAATGATAGGATAGCGCCACGGGACCTCGATGGCCTCGGATGGCTGGTCCCCCGCCGGCCCTGCCGGCTGGCCCTGGTGCGTCGGGACCAGGGTTGGGTGCCGAGAGCCCCTCGTCCTGGGCAGCAAGGCCGCCCCCTTGCCTGTCATGCAGCACACGTTCGTGGGGAACCTGGTGCTTTAAACCATTCGTGGATGACCGGTTTCTGAGTGGTGGCTTCCCACATAGCACAGCAGCTCCCTCACTGCGATCAGCTGAAAGTCAGCCCTCCTTAAAAAAAAATGAAATGTGAATTTAAGGTCACAACTGTTGAATGCATGCTGATCATGTGAAACAGAGAATGACAGAAATGTCTGAGGATTACTGTGGAATAGAAGTATTGGGAAAGTAGTTTTGTGTTATGACCTTGGGCCCCATGGACCTGCAGGGTTTGGAAGGACTGTTTCTGTCCCCCAGATGCTCACAGCAGAGTCGGCGCACCCTGGAGATGCCTCTCGGTGGCAGTGTGAACGTTGCAGCAGGGAGGATGGAGAAGCAGGGCTGAGGTCTGGTCACGGCGTGCGTCTGTTGACAAGCGTCCGGCGGCCGTGCAGGCAGACTCTGTCCCGTTACCGGCCTGCGTTCGCGCTCAGTTAGCCGAGTGTTCCTTTAGGTGCCTCAGCACCGTGCGGGGGGCTGCAGCCGGGACCTGGCCGGCGCGCTCCTGGGGGCTCTGGGGAGCCGAGGGCGGGGGGCCTCCGGGAAGGGGCTCCTCTTTCCGGAGCTTTCCCAGCACGTGCTTGCTTAAGCTGAAGCACGTCGGAGGGCTGATGGCTTCATCTGCAGCGATGCTCTTGGGACGGTTAAACCGCTCGCTGGTCCTCCTTCGACGCCGCGTATGTGGTTGGGGGTCACCGAGGCTTCTCCGAGGCCCCGCAGTGAGTGTTACGTCCTCAGAGGCTCTGGCTGCACCAGCCTGCTCTCATCTGGTCTTTGACCCCTCCTGTGGTCGAGCCTTGTGCTCCAGCAGATGTGGCAGCAGCGACAGCCTGGTAGCAGTGAGCACACTGGGCCCCCAGCCCTTGGCCTCGCTCCTCCCCACGAGGGGGAACCAGGGCTCCTTGGAGACCGAGCTCAGCAACAGCCGGGACAGCAGTGGTACAAGAGGAGCCTGGGTCAGAAAGTAAAGAAAGAACGCGGGCACCTCTGGGCGTGGCCGGTGTGGAATAAAACAGATTTCTTGTTTCATTTCTTTCAACAGTGTTGTGCAGTTTCTTTTTTTCTTAATGTTATTATAAATAGGTTTTTTTTTGTTATAAAATAAACAACCTAAAATTTACCCTTTGAGCCATTTTGAGGTCTGTGCTTCTGCGGCACTGAGGACCTTCCCAGTGTCGTGAACGTCCCTACCACCCATCTCCAGAACCCTGCCGTCTCCCCAAACTGAAACTCTGCCCCCGTTGCACACTCACTCTGCACCCCCTTCCGCCAGCCCGACACCCACCACCTCCCTTCTGTCTCCATGATCTGACTCCCCTGGGGCCTCACGTAAGGGAGGTCACAGAGCATCCGTCCCTTCGTAACTGGCTAATTGCACTTGGTCTACTCGGAGTTCACCCGTGTGGCGGCAGGCGGCTGGAGTCCTCTTTTGAGGCTGAGGCTGAGTAGCACTCCATGGGGTGGACGGACCACACTTTCTCACCTGTCCATGAGTCACGGACACTGGGTTTCTTCCGTCTTTTGGCTCGTGTGGGTGAACAGAGCTTTTAAAATTTCGGTCTCCGTGTGTTGATTGCTAGTACAGGTGACCCTTGAACAACACAAGTTCGAACTGTGTGGGTCCATCTCTATGTGGGTTTATTTTTTATAAATACACGAACATGGAAAAAATATGAAAACGTATACGCTACTATAAATGTACTTTTTCTTAAGATTTTCTTAACGTTTCCTTTTGTCTGGCCTTATTGAAAGAATGCAGCATATGATACCTACAACATACAAAGTGTGTGTTAATTGTTTACGTATCGCTAAGGATTGTCGTCAACAGTAGGCTATTAGGCTCTTAGTAGTTAAGTTTTGGGGGGATCCAAATTTACGCGAGGATTTTTGACTGTATGGGAGAGTCAGTGCCCCTAACCCTGTATTGTTCAAGGGTCCATCGTATATAGAAATACAACTAATTTTTACAAAGCTTTTTTAAATGTTTGTTTATTTTGAGAGAGAGGGGGAGAGAATCCCAAGCAGGCTCCGTGCTGTCTGTGGAGAGCCTGACGTAGGCCTCGAACTCACAAACTGTGAGATCATGACCTGAGCCAAAATCAAGAGTCGGACACTCAGCTGACTGGGCCACCCAGGTGCCCCCACAACTGATTTTCATATATTGATCTTAAATCTTGCAGAGTCACCAGAGACGGTTGTTCTGGGATCTTTTTTGTTTCTTTGTTACTGTTTCTAAAGATTTCACATTTGTTTTGTAAACATTTGTTTTCCCATTTTTGTGAGCATTTGTAATCTTTTGTAAAGATTAACATTTTTTAAAAAAACATGTATTTTGAGAGAGAGAGAGAACGAGAGAACGCGAGTGGGGGATGGGCAGAGAGTGGGAGACAGAGGATCCACAGTGGGCTCCGTACCGACAGCAGAGAGCCTAATGCAGGGCTTGAATTCGTGAACCTCGATATCATGTCTTGACCCCTAAACATTTTACTTTTAAGTGATCTCTACACCCAACATGGGGCTCGGATTCACAATCCCAAGATCAAGACTCGTATGCTTCGCCAGCTGAGCCAGCCAGGTGCCCCTCTGGTATCTTTTTTGTAAATTCCATCAGAGTTTTTATCAGGAATGGATTTTGGGTTTTGTCAAATGCTTTTTCTGCATCTGTTTAGATGATCATACGGTTTTCCGCTGATTAAATGTTTGAGGTTGTAAGATGAGATTAAAAGGCGAGACCTAACTACATGCAGTCTGCAAGAAACACCCCTTAAATGTGAAGACACAAATAGGGGCGTCGGGGTCGCTCAGCCAGTGGAGGCTGTGACTCTTGATCTTGGGATTGTGAGTTCGAGACCCACGTTGGGTGTAGAGATGGCCTAAAAACAAATCTTAAAAAAAAAAGTAGAGACACAAATAGATTCAAAGTGAAAAAATGGGAGAAGGTAAGTGCTGCTAACGGCAGTCAGAAGAAAGCTGATGTGGCCACCTTAATATCAGACTGAGGTGATTTCATAGCAAAGGTGCCCAGGGATGAAGAAGGTCATCCTGGCATTTAACATTTCATAATGTCAAAGGGGTGCAGTCATCGAAAGGACATAACATGCCTAAGCATTTGTGTGTGTCATGGCAGAAGCCAGATGCCAGAGAATGTCTTCTACGGTCCTGTGTAAGCAAACTTAGAGAAACAAATCGATTTACTGTTTTCCTGGGGCTGAGGGTTGAAATGGCCTGCGGATGGACATAGGGCACTTGATGGTATGATGACAGTGTGCTAAAGGTGGATTTTGGTGATAGTTTCGCAAGCTGTAAATTTACCAAGAATCATTGAATTACACACTCACAGTGGGTGAATGTCACGGAATGTAAATTCAACCTTGAGAGAACTGCTGAAAAAAAATTAAGGAGGAATGTCAGAAAACACAGACACCAGCTTGAAGGGCCTCTTCTGGGACCATTTGAGCATAAAAGTAAAAATAGTAATAAATTGTAAACAAGTGAAAAAGTACAGGAATCCGTGAGTCTGTTTTGACGACAGATAGAAAAGTGAACGGGCAAGGTTTGTACGTGGGAAGACAGGCTCGAGGTCGGGGTCCCTGTTCCATGACCCTTGGAGCAGAGACTGGTTTGGGAAGAGCTGGGGTGAGTGCTGCCCAGGGAGAAGAGCCTCAGGTGTCTCCTCCACAAAGTGCTGGGGAGGGGACCCTCTGGCCCGGTGGTCACAGTGCGCACCACCACGGGGCAGGTGGCTCCCAACTGCCGTGAAGGGCCGCCAGGATCTGGGGAGCGGCGCCCCGGCGGGAACATGCCACTTGACCGTCATAAGTGTCAGAAGAGGCCAAAACGAAGCATTTCTAGGAATGACCTCACTTTTCCGGAGACGTGTAGTTAACGACAGTGGAAATGCACACCTCGACCGGCACGAGCGTGCATCTCGGTTCCTGTGAGCCTAGGCAGCTTGGGGTCAAAGGTGTTGACTGAGTAGACTGAAGAGAAGGCTGCCTGGGGACCCAGCAGCGAGTGTCCGCTGAATGTCACTCGGGGGCTTTCGATGCTTTCAACTTGTGAACGTCTTCACTGGTGTCAGCAGTAGTGGGGTCACGCCGAGGAAGCGTTGGGTTTTGGCCTAAGTGTTGCCGTGTGGTCAGACCCTCTCGAGAAACAGCCGTGACACTCTCTCTGCGGGCTGTTTGTGGCGGGCGGTGTGGCCACAGCCTTCCCTGGCGACCTCGACCTGCTACTCTCATCCGGCTGGCTTCCGAGTTCAGGGGGCAGCGCGGTGTCTGCGTCAGGCTGTCTCTGCAGAGCGGGACCCCCGGTGGACGGGGCGAGAAGGGATGGGCGGTCCACTCCCCACGCCGGCTTCCGCCCCTCCTAGCCTTTCTGAAGGCTGTCTTCCCGCGGTGTGGACGCTGGAGAAACAGATGCCTTTGGGAGCAGCGTGCTGGGCTGTCGGGACTTGGCGCCCTCGCCGACCCCCGTCGGGCTTGGGCTGCCGTCGCGCCCCTGACGGTCGTTGTGAGCGGTGTTGACGCCTCACCCCTGCTCCCTTCCGCCTTTTCCCAGTTTCTCCGGATATGCGCTGACCTCTTTCGCCTGGTCCCCTTCCTGGTCTTTGTGGTGGTGCCGTTCATGGAGTTCCTGCTCCCTGTCGCCGTGAAGCTCTTCCCCAACATGTTGCCGTCCACGTTCGAGACCCAGTCCATCAAGGTGACGGGGCGTCGGGGCCGTGAGCTCGTTTCAGAGCAAATTTGGACGTAGTTACAACATCCGCGTTGTTTGTGACTGACGTTCAGATGGTCGATGGTTTTGAAGTTGTATGTTTTCTTCCTAACTTGGTCATGCTGTGCTGTGATTAGTAGACGGTGGGTTACGGAGTTGTTTTTCTTTGAATGTGTTTTAAAGTACGGTTTCTGTAGCCCACTGTCCTTCAGGCCACGGGGAGAGGCCGCCCGTGGGCGGTGCGACCTGCGGAGGGCAGGGCCCATCTGCTGTCCCCGCAGTCACAGCGTTGTTTCACTCACAGCCCAACAGCCCACCCACGAAGCTTAAAGCTTCAGCGGCCGGTCCCTGCCCTGAGGGACCCCACGACTGTCTTCTCAGGCCCCGAACTGGAAGCGCAAGTCTGGGAAGGCACAGTCCCCGGGGGGAGCGCGCCCCACGCCGCTCGGGAAAGTGCGGGAGGTGCCGGGCTGAGGGGTAAAGCGGACCCCGTGCTGGGTGGAAGCAGGCGGGGGCCAGGGTGCGGGCCAGGGGAGGGTAGCACCCCCTCTTTGACCTCACAGGAGGAGAGGCTGAAGAAGGAGCTGCGGGTCAAGCTGGAGCTGGCCAAGTTCCTCCAGGACACCATCGAGGAGATGGCCCTGAAGAACAAGGCAGCCAAGGGGAATGCCACCAAAGACTTCTCCGTGTTTTTCCAGAAGGTGCTGTGATGCTTCAGAGCCCTGGGGGCCTCAGCCCTGTGGTCCCGAGTGCCGGGTAGAGCCTCAGGGCCACCCCGTCTTACATAGGGGCGCGCCTCCCATCCCTCTTGTTCACTGGTCTGCGGGATGCGGGGGTGGAGCCCCCAGTTGGCCGTGGGCTGGTGCCCTAGGGGGTTTAACCCTGCTGGGGATGTTGGTTGGGCCTGCTGTCCTGAGCTTGCTGACATCAGAATTATTTGCCTGTGGCTCCGTACTTTGCAGCAGCCCCAGGGGAGGCAGAGTTCAGTAGATTCGGAACTAAGACCCTGCCGTTGTGACGAGCTGGGGGGCCAGGCTGGGGGGAGGAGGGGATGGGCCCCGAGGCTGCTCCACAGCCACAGCCACAGCCACGGCTCTGCTGGCATGGGCGGGAAGGGTCCACGAGCGGGAAGGGGGCTGGAAGCTGCAGGGAGGCATCACCCCGGGGGAGCCAGTGCTGGCTGGGCGCCTGGCGCCCTCGAGGGGCTGCTCCTCAGGAGGAGCCTGGTGACCAGGGAGATCCGAAGGGGGGTTGTGGATGGTCTGGGGCACTTCCAGCCGGGGCGTGTGGCCCAAGGCCGTGGGCGGTGCTAGGGAGCCCCCCACCCAGTGGGTGGCTCGCTTGATTGTTCCCACAGATCCGAGAGACCGGTGAGAGACCCAGCAACGAGGAGATCCTGCGTTTTTCCAAGTTGTTCGAGGACGAGCTGACCCTGGACAACCTGACGCGACCGCAGCTGGTGGCCCTGTGCAAGCTGCTGGAGCTGCAGTCCATCGGCACCAACAACTTCCTGCGTTTCCAGCTCACCATGAGGCTGCGCTCCATCAAGGCCGACGACAAGGTGGGCACCCGCACTCGCGACCACCCTCTCCAGGCACCTGGGGCTCCGGTGTCCTGACCGTAGGAGAGGCGGAGTCACCAGCGGTCCTGTCGTTCCCACATCGCGGTGGTGGGCACTTTGTGCCTCTGCCCACCGTGGCCTGCGTGCACACACCCAGCGTGCGCGTGTGTCTCCTGGAATGACGTTGGAACCGCACGGCCCTTACGGTCTGTCCCCTGGCGTGACATTAGGAGACCTGCCCGTGTCGCTAAGTATTTGTTGAAAAGGTGAATTTTAGTGGTTGCCTGATGTTTCATGGTGTGGACACGTCGTGATTTATTCACCGGTACTTTAGCTAACGTTTTGCCCCCTAAGCAGCGCTGTGATAAACGTCTTTTGGCAGCTCTTTCTGCCCACGGGTCCTGTCCCCGTGCTTTAATAAAATCATCTTCTTGCACCAAAAAACAAAACAGAAGCCACCCTCTTTTGACACAGATTTTTGTTACCGATCTTTGACAGTTTTCATAAGAAGAGTGACCTAGGATTGGGGCTCCTGAGGAAAAGGGCAGGAGGTCAGAAGCAACCACCTTGCTCCTAGGGCTGTGCTGACCGCTGTGTCCCCCCACCGGGCCCGCCCACAGCCCAGCAGCCACACTGCATGTGCCCTCCAGTGTGTTTCCGGGAAGAGCTGCTAAACCTCTCCCTTTTCTCCGAGAGTGCTGCTGGCCCCGGAATCTGCGGCGTCTGCTGGCCGAACAGGCACCTCGGAGGTGTCCGGTCTCTTCTCCCGGCTGCTTCTCTGTGTTCTCGAACGTGCTCATCATAGTTCGTGTCTGTCTGACCACTCCAGTAGCTGTGGTCTGTAGGTCTTTTTGTCCTGTTTGCTTTCTCGGGCTGGTTTGCAGTGTTTCCTTCCTGGACCTAGACGTTGTCTGTGGGAAGTTTCCGAGGTTCCAGGCAGGGCCCGCCTGGGTCTGCCCCGCTAGAGAGGGGCCGCTCGGCCTGAGACCACTAGCCACGGATCGGGGCCGGCCCTGCTGCCTCTGGTTTGCTCCCCTGACAGAGTGTGGGCTGCAGCTCCCCTGTGTCCCTTCCTCGCGGTACCCCCTGCGGACCAGAGCCCAGGAGCACCCCCTGCTCTGTGCACATTTCCTGCCCGGCTCCTCGCTTGCGTGCTGCTTAGCCGGACACCCGACGCCAGAGTGTCTCCTGTGCTTCCCTCTCCCTGGGCGGCAGCCTCTTGGCTCTGGCGGGGTGTCTCTGCCTCTGAGCAGGGGCCTTTGGCCTGGACTCTGAGCCTGCGCTACGCGTCGGCAAGTGTCGCTGGGTCCCCAGTGGCTCACACCCCCGTGGTTGCCCCGTCTTTCCCGGTGTGCGTAATCTTGCTGTCCCCGAGCCCTGTTGTGCTAGCTTTCTGGTGCCTCCGAGCCTGTGTCTGTGTTCGTTTCAGCTGGTTTTTCTAGTAGCTGTCAGCAGGGGTGCCGATCTGGCAAAAACTGGCTCCTTGCCGTAGCTGGAAGTGGCAGGCCATCACTGCGGGTTTGTAGGGTTGAAAGGAAGTCCTTCCTCCGCTGTGTACGCATTGCATCTCGGAGGGCGCTCGGGACACCCACTCTGTGGGCGTGAGGGGGGCTGGCATGGGCAGTCCTCGGGGGGCCACCTCACTCCCCGGGAGCCTGCGTGTGGCTGCCCCCACCTCAGGAGAGGCAGCTAGGGGCAGGTGGCCCCCGGCTGGAGTCCTGGCCACTCCCTTGCTTTGTGACCTTGGACGAATCACAGCTCAGTGCCTCAGAGCCCTATGAAACAGAACAGCCTGCCCTGTCAGGAAGGTGGCCTGGGCCTCCGCTGTCCTGGACGTGAAGTAAAAACCAAATACAAGAAGTCTCTGAGAAGTGGGAGAAGACGACCCTGGGACCCCAGGACCAACCAGGTGGGTCTTCGCACCCTGGTGCTGAAGGAGGGGCCGCTGAGGCTTGCTGATGAGTGCGGACTCCGGAAGCCCTGACGGGCAGGGCTCTTACCAATAGGGTTGTAAGTTCGAGCCCCACGTTGGGTAGAGAGATTATTTAAAACACACACAAAAACAACCCTGAGAAAAGCCTGCTCCCTCTGGCCAGAGGACAGGAAAGGGGCTCTCCAGGGGCGCCGGGGAGGCTCAGTTGGTTAAGCGTCCGACTCTTGATTTTGCCTCAGGTCATGATGTCACGGTTGGTGAGGTCTCTCTCCCTCTCTGCCCCTTCCACGCTCGTGCTCTCTCTCTCAAAATAAGTAGATAAACTTTTTTTTTTTTTTTTTTTTTTTTTTTTTTTTTTTTTTAAGGAAAGGGGCTGCCTAGCAGGACAGAAGTCTTCAGACAGTAACGCTCTACTCCAGCCAGACACTAGAGGAAGTAGTCCCCCTACGGCAGGCGCCGGTGGGTGAGGGCTGAGACCTCCACCCTCTTCAGGATGTCACAACTGGGGTGGCGTCAGGGAAAGCTGACGAGGCTGCTCCTTCCTCCCCGGCGGGTGGTAACGAGCTGCCGCTCCGGCCCCCGGGGCACAGTGTCCATAGAGACCAGCAGGGGGCTGGCAGTTCCAAGACCTTCCCTGCACACCCCGTGGGGATGGCGTCCAGAGGCCAGGTGGGGCCAGCCTGCCCCTGGCAGCCCCGGAGGTGCGTGGAGGGCTCCCCGCTACCCCGGCTTCTCTTCTGGGGCTTGGCGGAGGCTGAATGGGGAGCCTGGCAGCAACGAGGCAGCCCCCTGCTTGTTCCAAACTACCACGGGTGTAATTTGTGGGTGTAACCGAGAGGGGGCACAGACAGATCAGCCATCAAAGGGAGCTTGTGACTCACGTTTGCGCTAGAAGCGGGTACAGCCCCTGCTCAGGACTACGTGAGACGCTGATGCCCCTGGGGACCAGGAAGCGGGAGCAAGGGAGGACGTGGGACTCGGCCTTTGTTACTAGTGTGGTCAGAGTGGCCAGCTGCAGTAAGCGACACGCAGGGCTTAGGCTTTGTGTTCGGAGGGCTTGAGAAAGGATTCTCACGTCCCCGTGAGAGGAGCCAAGCAGTGGGGCCAGCCCGGAGACCGGAGGTGAGGAAGCACACAGCAGGCCCCAAGGAGCCGCCTGTGGCGCCTCACCGGGCAGCTAGGGAGTGAGCCGCGTGGAGACACAGCCTCCCAGGAGAAAAGAGGAGGAGACGGGCCCCTGGGGGGCTCAGTCGGTTGGATGTCAGGTCTTGATTTCTGCTCAGGTCACGAGCTCACAATTGGTGAGATCGAGCCCCAGGTCAGCTCCACGCTGTGAGCGCGGGGGGTGCTTGGGATTCTCTCTCTCCCTCCCTGTCTCTGCCCCTCCCCTGCTTGCGCGGTCTCCCTCTAAATACATAAATAAGCATTAAAAAAGAGGAGGGAGAAAAACCAAATGGAAACTTAGAATTGAAAAATACAATCCAAAATAAAAAGCTCAGTGGATGAGCTCTACAGGAGAAAGGAGAGGACAGGAGACAGGATCAGTGAACTTTTAAGATAAAACTGTAGAAATTGCCCGTTTGGGGCACTGGCTGGCTCAGTTGGAGGAGCGTGCCACTTTTTGTTTTTTTTTTTTTTTAATGTTTTATTCATTTTTGAGAGAAAGGGAGACAGAGTGTGAGTGGGGAAGGGGCAGAGAGAGAGGGAGACACAGACTCTGAAGCAGGCTCCAGGCTCTGAGCCGTCAGCACAGAGCCCGAGGCGGGGCTCGAACTCACGAACTGTGAGATCACGACCTGAACCGAAGTCAGACGCTTAACTGACTGAGCCACTCAGGTGCCCCAAGGAGTGTGCGACTCTTGATCTGAGGTTGTGAGTTCACGCCCCACGTTGGGTATAGAGATCACTTAAATAAATAAAAACTTTAAAAAAATCACCCATTTGAACATCTGAGAAAACAGTTAAAAAACAAGCAGGGTTTCAGCCACCTGTGGGACTAGAGGAAAGCATCTAACATACTTGTCATCGGAGTTCTGCAAAGAGGGGAGGGAGGCTAGAGCTGGGAAGGTGCTTGAAGAAATAACTCCTGAACACTTTCCACATTCAGTAAAAGACCTAAGTCAACACATTTTATTTGTATTTGTTTTTAAAGCTTATGTGTTTTGTGAGAGAGAGCATGCACGCATGCACGAGTGTGTGAGCAGGGTAAGGACAGAGAGAGAGAGAATTCCAGGCAGTGTCCGTGCTGTCATCGCATCGCAGAGCCCGACACGGGGCTCAGACTCACAACCTGAGAGACTGTGACCTGAGCTGAAATCGAGAGTAGGATGCACGACCAACTGAGCCACCCGGGTGCCCCTGAGGTCAACACATTTTAGAAGCTGGGTGAACCTCAGGCAGGACCAACCCAAAGAAATCCACACGAAGACCCGTCACCGTGACACTAAGCAGCGCCGAGGACAGGTAATTGTGACGGCAGTGAGCGAGACTGGCGTCTGGCACAGGGAGGGTGACTCCAGGGACAGCAAGCTGCTTATCAGAGACTGTGGCAGCCAGGAGGAGGGAACAGTATTTTTCACATACTGGAAAAAACCTGTCAACTCAGAATCCTGTATCCAGCGAATATCCTCTGAAAAAGAGGGGAGAATCAAGACCTTCTCAGGAGAAGGAAACAGAACGGCCAGCAGCACGTCTGCCCCGCGAGAACCTGGAGGAGGGTCTCTAAACAGGAAGTAATCAACCCTTGAACAACATGGGGCTTAGGACACTGGGCCCTGCGCTCCCCCGGCACGGTCCCGGCACAGTAGAACTTTCCTTTACGCATGAGTGAAATAAGGTTACAGCATGTAAGTTAACACAGCTGCAGTCATACCGCGTGGCAAAATAAATTGTCTAGAAGGCAGCAAAAGTCCATGGTGAGTGTGTATAAAAAGGCAGTGTTTACAGTCGCACTTGTTACAGGATTCTTGGCTCTGTGATGTTTCAAGTTGAGTTCTTAGAAAGAAACAAAATGCCCAAGATTAAAGGGAAAAATACCCAAACCACGTGGATTTGACTCCATTAAAAACGGCAAAGCAGAGGGAGCGTCCTGTTCTCTGTTGCCCCACGGTGGGCCAGCAGGTGGCACAGCCCCGCCCTCTGTGCAGGACATTGGGCTCCCCAGAAACTTAACTGCTGATGGCCTACTATTGACCTGAAGCCTTACCGAGAACATAAACGGTTCATTAGTCCCTATTTTGTGTGTTACGTGTATCCTATACTGTGTTTGTGTAACAAAGTAAGCTAGGGAAAAGAAAACGGACGTTTACAGCACTGCTGTGTCGAGGGACACCTGTGCATAAGTGGACCTGTGGACAGTTTAAGCCCGTGTTGTTCAAAGATCTCTGGAACACGAAGAAGAAAGAAGGTGGTCAGCAAAATATGGGTAAACCCAGTAGACTTTCCTTCTCGTTTGCCTTCTAAAGTCCGTGTGATAGTTGACACAGAAGCATTAAGATGAGCTCAGAGTAGGAGTAGGAGAGTAGAGTAGAGTAGGAGAGGGCTGAGGGGCGTCCGGGGGTGAGGTTTCCACATTTCGCTTGGACCCGAACAAGGACACAGAGGGCGTGCGTCCATCGGTAATACCCAGAGCGACCACCGAAAACGCCACATGAGGAGATAGACTCGGAAGCGCCGTGGAATTCGTGTTTCCCACAGGAAGATGGGGAGAGGGAAAAAAACGAGGTTTTCCATTATAAGCCCACACCGGAAACAGCCCAGTTGTCCTGCGATGGGAGAAGGTCAGCCAGGATGGTCCTACCGTGCAGTGCTAGTTAGCACCCGAAAGAGAAGCCGTTGTTAACGTGCTCGACAGCCTGCAGGAGTCTTCCAGGAATCCCCAGCAGCGTGTGCGTGCGTGCGTGCGACCCCACCCGTGCAACATGCTTCACACACAGACATGCGCGTGAAGGCTGGATTAGTGGTCGCCACGGGTTCAGGAGGTGCCGGTGTGTCTGTAGAAGGACAAGAAGGGTTTTCTGCCATGACCGGCTTGGTGTCCTGCCGTCATTCTGGGTATGGTTTTGTCACTATGGTTCGTGAGACGCTACCGCTGGGAGAAACCCTGTCACACCTGCGTGTTGATCTCCAGTCAGCCCGGGATGAGACGCTTCCTTTGGAAAAGGGCAGTGATGGACCCGTCTGCCTCGCGGGGTCGTCGTGAGGTTGAGTGGGGCCGAATGAGGTGGCGGGTGCACCCCTGCGTGGCATCGACCTGGGGCCACTCTGGTTCTTTCTTCTCTCCCCTCCCCTGCCACCCCTGCACCGTCTCCGCGACATTCTGTGTCTTCTGTCTCCGGGACTCTGGTTTATTTTTATCCCTTGCGTCACCGTAGTCTCAGGCTGAGGAGGAGGGAGGGGGCTCTGGCTGCGGTCAGGCTTGCCCCGCTCTCCCTCCTTCCTCCTCTGTCCTGAGGATCCTGAGAACCCGTGGCGGGGTGGGGAGGAGAGCCGGGGTGTTCACAAAGAGGCGGCGGAAGAGGAAGGGGGCGCTGAGAGCGAGGAGCCGGGCCTGGGCAGAGGCCGGATCGGTCCTGGCCACCGTGCGCTTCCCCGAGGCCCCCGCGCCCCACCGGACAGCCTGGTCACTCCGGACCCGGAGCGGAGGCCTCAGTGGTGGCGATTCGTCCTGCGCTTGGTGAGGCACATCAGGGAAGCGTCTGGCATTCAGACGCTGGGTTCCAAGCGTGTCACATAAGCGCCACCACCTCTGATGACCTTTCCGTGTGTGGTTTGTCGACTTTCTTTTGTAGCTAATCGCCGAGGAAGGGGTGGACAGCCTGAACGTCAAGGAATTGCAGTCAGCGTGTCGGGCACGAGGCATGCGGGCCCTTGGAGTCACAGAGGATCGTCTGAGGGAGCAGCTGAAGCAGGTGCGTGGTTGAGGGGCTTTCCCTTCCGTCGGGCCAGCGTCGATAGGCTTGTTGTGCCAAGACCTCCCCGGGATCCCGTGGCGTCAGCCCCCCCCCCCCGACCCTGGCTGGGGGTCCGGACGAGGGTGTGGTGACCCTGTCACGTGCCCTGTGTTCACGGCTCTGAATGTTGCCTGGTTTTTCTCCCCTGCTCTTGGTCGATAACGGCCTTACTGTCCCCTTCTGGTCATCTGTGGACAGATGAGGATGAGGTTAACTTCCCTTGAAATTTCAGTCGGTCTCTTAACCGAGGCCAGAGACTTCTGGGTAAATAGGCCCCGGGCCAGCCCACCCCAGGGGCCTCTCTCGGCTGTCTTGACGCCTCTGGCAGCCCGGAGGGCCCTCGATCGGGACCCAGCGGCCAGCTCTGCAGCTGGCATCAGGTTGAGTGGGAGGCGACATTCCGCGTTCACAGCGATTCAGCTGTTGCGTCCGAAGACATATGGCGTGTCCGGTGCCGGCCGGCACCCTCCTTGGCGGTTCCCCTCCGCGTGTAGACGGATATATGTCAGTACCCGCTTCTCCTTCGTCACAAGCGGTGTTTGTTATGTGGCCCCCAGACGGAGCCTTCTCTGGGCGGTGAGTCTCCCCGTGTCTTCCCCCACGCGTGCCTGGGATTGTGTCCAGTCTTCTCTGAGCACGCTCAGGACACGTGTGAGTGTGGGCGCTGCCCCCACGGCGCTGTCGGGGATCCGAGTGTTTGTGCGTCTTCCTTCTTGTCCCACCTCCCGTCCTGCGTCCAGATAGTGTCCACACATGTTCATGGGCTTCCTTGTCACTTTGAAGGTCGTCTTCGTATCGCGAAACAGCCGTAAGCAGTGCGGGCGCTCGGCAGGCATGCGGGGCCCTGAGGGCCTCATGAGGCCACGGGTGCTACCGTTGTGGTTCATTTTTTTTTACGTGACTTCTAAGTGAAGAGCTTCGGTAACAGAGTCTGGGCGTCTCGCTCAATTTCTTCTGAGCCCGGCCGCCATGCCGTGTGGCATCTCGTGCTTGACTCCCTGAGGGCGGGCGGCAGGTCGTAAGAGGCAGCGGTAGGTGGGCGTGGTGGAACTTGAGGACCCCCGTTCTCGGGAGAACTTCCTTCGGCGACTCGGTGCGCCCACCCACTCGAGTCCTCCTCCCCCATCAAGCCAGAGCAGAGAGGACCGTTCCAGGGTCCGGGTCCCGGGTTAGGCAGACGGGGCGCGGCCAGTGGGTGAGTCTGTCTCGAACCCCCGATTGCAGTGGCTGGAGCTGCACCTTCATCAGGAGATCCCCACGTCCCTGCTCATCCTGTCCCGGGCCATGTACCTCCCCGACACCCTCTCGCCCGCCGACCAGCTCAAGTCCACGCTGCAGACGCTCCCGGAGATCGTGGTGCGTACCGCCTTCTGCGGCTCACTCCGGAAGGGGCCCTCTCGCTTCTGGGGGGGCAGCTGCAGACAAGGCCCCCTCCTCGGCCAGGGCAGCCCTTGGATCCACCCCCCCTGCTTCTCTCTCGTCTCATCTTTTCTCTGAACATCGAGGACTCCGGTGGTGTGTGCAGAGGGTGACCCTTGGCCGCCTGGTGGCCTTTGCCCGCGGCTGGGGTCCCCGCGGTGTGATCCATTCCCCTCGGAAGCCCGGACGGCGGCCCCTCTCAGAAACACAGGCTGGGGGCGGGGTGCTGTGTGAGCCTCTCCGGCATCCCCCCCTCACAGGTGTCCCCTCTCTGAAGGCGAAAGAAGCGCAGGTGAAGGCGGCCGAGGTGGAGGGCGAGCAGGTGGACAACAAGGCGAAGCTGGAGGCCACCCTGCAGGAGGAGGCGGCCATCCGGCAGGAGCACCGGGAGAAGGAGCTGCGCAGACTCTCAGAGGCGGCGGTGAGCGGCCAGCAGGGCCCCTGGACCCGCCCAGAGAGGGGGCCGCATGGAGCGGGGGACGGGCCGCGGGTGGTCTTCCGGCCTTCCCAGAGACTGCTGGTGGACCGGGTCCGGGTCCCTACGGTCCGCCTCCTTGGTCCTTCCTGGAGCCGTCGGGTGGCACAGCGGACGCAGGGGTGCTCGGGGCGGGTGGGCTGCGGCTCTGAAGTGGGGGCAGGACCTGGCTGGCAGGTCACGTGGGCCTTGAGGTGTCTCCTCTGGAAGGTGTGGGCAGCTTCCCAGAGCTGTCAGGGCAGGGCCGAGGATGGAATCAGACTCCGTAGCCGCTTTACACAGGGGCCTCGGTTGACCTGGGAAACGCCAGCGCCCAGCCCCCCGGGCCGCGTCACTGCACCTGTTGGGGTCCCGCCGCGAAGCCCACAGAAGGCGCGTCACCTGCTGCTGGTTGACAGGTTCTTACGGCGCCTGCCAGCCCGGAGCAGGCCTGTTGAGAGCGCGCCCCTAGCCTGGGCCGGTGTGGACGCCTCGGGACGGCGGCCAGAGGCACTGAGCTGGCAGTGGTCTTGCATTTCAGAAGGAAGCAGAGCCGGACGTGACGGCGGAGGCCGTCCCTGGGAGGCCTGTGGCCGAGCTGCAGCCAGAAGTGTCTGAGGTGACTCTGCCGTCAGAGGCCCTGAAGGACCCCGCCCCCGTCCTGGAAGGCTCAAAGGTAACCGCGCACGCGCCCCCTCCCTCCCCTCCCCCCCCAGGGGTGGAGGCTGTGTGGGAGCTCAACCCGAGGGTGAAGGGGGCTGGCTTGTGCAGCAGGGGCTCCTGAGGAGACAGGGCCACGGGGGTCACGGCCTGGCTTTGGACAATAGTAGGTAGCTGTGGGGCGAGGAGGTGAGGCCGCAGGTTGGCGATGTTTCTGGGAGGCCCACTGTGGTGTGAGAAGAGCCAGCTGGGCTCCAGGCTTTGGGCCTGAGCACCTGGAAGGTCGAGGCGTCCATTACTTAGCACCCCCTCCTCCCAGCCCTCTGTACCCCGAGTGTCAGGGCCCCCCATGCCTGGAGGCAGGTCCACAGGCCCTTTTATTGGCTGGGCTGTGCAGTGGGAGGGCCCGCCTGCTGTCACCTGTCCCATCCCCTCCCCTGCCCCAGTCTGATGTGCTGTGCATCCTAGGGGTTCTTCTCAGGGTGGCCTCACTGTCCTGTCTGTAGCCCCCTCCCCTTGTGGGACGCCTTCCGTCTTGATCTCCCAGGAGTCAGGTAGACAGATGGCGGAGGAGGAGTGAGGCCCGGGCAGCAAATCCATGTTGGGGGATTTCAAGCAGGGTCCCAGGTGGCCTCCAGGTCCAGAGGTCAGAAGAGATGGGGCTGTGGAGGCCCCGCTTCTGCGGTCCGACACATTGACGCCTGGGTAGAGGGGGCTGCATCCAGGGGAGGGTGGGCCTTGTCAGGGGTATTGAGGGTCTGGTGGGGGAGGCCTGAAGACTGCCTCCAAATGGGTAGGGGGAGGTGGTCTGTGGCCTTGGCGGGAGCAGTTTGGAGCAGAGGTGGCAGGAAAGGCCCCCTGGGGTGTCTCAGCCTTCTCCAGGCCTTGGGGGGGGGGGGGGGGCGGGGGGGGGGGGAGGGAGGCCGGGGGGTCGGGGGAGACCTGTGGGGGGGGGGGGGGACAGTGGGGGGGAGGGAGGCCAAGGCCATCCTGGACCTAGGAGACAGATGGAAGCAGACCTGTGGCGGTATTGGCACATCGGGTGGGGGACAGGGGCGGGGAGAGAGGGTCCCAAGAACTTGGCCAAGCTGGCCTCAAAGGGTGACCCAGGGAAGGGTCAGGGCCAGGGCCCGAGGTGTCAGGGTTGTTTTTAAGGTGGGGCAAGGCGGGGATGTAGACAGCTGAGCAGAGATGGAACGCGGCTGGGCCCACGTGGTTCAGGAGGAAGGAGGCACCTGCCATTAAGTCCAGCGGGAGTGCCCAGCTGTCTTCACGGAAGCGGATGCACCCGCTTCCAGCGGATTAAAGACCCAAGTGTGAAAAAACGTTTAGGAGTCTCAGGAGAACTAGGGCTTAACGAGGATTTCTTAGCAAGAAGCACAAACCTTTAAAAAAATTAAGCGAAGGACCTTTCTTCCCCAGAAAGATGCCGTAAAGAGTGGGTGGAACAAGTGGCTTGTCCCCTCTTGCAGTGCGGCCTTGTAGGGTTTAGCGGCGCTGACTGTCTGCGGGGCCCGGATGGAGAACCCTCACGGCTCTCCCTCAGCGCAGAAATCGAGCTTGCGCCGAGAGCCTTTCCACGGAGAAACCCAGGCCCACGTGGCTTCACAGGCGAGGCTCCTGTGAGTCCAAATGTGTAGGGAAGGGGTCCCACACAGACTGCTTGCAGAAAGCGAAGGGGGGTCGTTTCCTCGCTCACTGCGGCGAGCATCGGCAGCATCAGCCAACACCAGGTCCGCAGGAGAAGCCTTCGGAACCGCGTCCTTTGTGAACACGGTGTGAAAGTTGTCGGCAGACATGCAGCGGGTCCCTTGCATCTGTTCTGTGAAAAGGATAACCGTGGTCTCGGGGGGCTTGTCCGGGAACACGGCACAGTGGCAAGACGCTGAGGGGAAAAGCCACAGACGATCATCTCTGTAAATGCGGAAGTACTTCACAGAATCCAGCATCTTCCTGATTAAAAACACACTTCTCGGCCAGTGGAGGGGAACCCTCTCACCCCAGTGAGGACATCTGCAGAGATGCCGCGGCTGGCATGGCCCCTGGCGAGGGCGCCCACTTTTGCTACGCACTGTGCAGAGGTTGTGGCCAGGACACCTAGGCAAGAAAAAATAAAACCACTCCGTCAAAAGGAAGAAATGAAACTGCCTGTTCACAGACGGTGTGAGCAGCTACAAATCAGCCGTGTCCTCTGTACTGGTGATGAGCAGTGGGGTCGAAATTTCAAAGAGTGTATCATTTCCAGCCCCTAAAGTGAACTACTAGGGAGAAATTTGACCTGTACATTGAATGCTGTAAAGTGTTGAGATTGATTACCTAAATCAGATTTCCTGCGCTCGTAGATGCGTGCGAGGTGTTAGTTCTCCAACCGATGTACAGATTCAGAACCATCAAAATCCCGGTAGGCTTTTTGTTGACACAGACAGACGTCTTCTAAGACGTCTGTGGAAGCTCAAAGGAGCTACAATATAAAACGGTGGGTGAGCGCGCTGGGTAGGTGCTCCGGGTGGGATACTGTTCAGCACTTGAAAGGCGTGAGACAGCGCGGGGTCTCCCACTCAGAAGGAGAGCGAGGGCACGTGTGCAGGAGCTCGCTCTCTGGGACCTGCTCCCCGTGTGACCCCCGGGGTTTTGGGGTGGCCGATGGTTTCCTGAGTGCACGTGCACGTCGGATCCACGCTCGGGGCGCGCCCGGGCACCGCGCGTCTCTGCTGGCCTCTGCCCACCGCGGTGGGAGCAGACTCTCCGGCGGGGTGGAGGGGGAAGGGCTTTCCTTCGACCGGGTTTTCCCTGGTGTGCCTTTGTTTTCTCCACAGGAAGAGGAAATAACGAAAGAGGAAATCGACATCATCAGCAATGCCTGCTCCAAGCTGAAAGAGCAGAAGTCGTCCCTGACCAAGGAGAAGGAGGAGCTGGAGCTGCTGAAGGAAGATGTGCAGGACTACAGCGAGGTGGGCGGGGCCGCCAGGTGTGGGGGGGGGGGGGCAGATGGGGGGGTGCCAGATGGGCGGGGCCGCCAGGTGGGGGCGTGCAGCAGCGGAAGCAGGACTACAGCGAGGTGGGCGGGGCCACCAGGTGAGGGGGTGGGGGCCGCTCCACAGACCTGGACGGGGAAAGAAATCCCAGGGTGCTCGGTACCCCTTCTGCTCCACGACTGATGAACGGCACCTGCTCCAGTCCTGCGGTGCTGGCCGTCCACCCTCCTCGTCCACAGGGGCCTGCCCCTTGTGGTTTCTAAAGGCACGTGAGGGATGGGATAAAAAGCCTGGTCGTTTGATAAAGGAAATCTTAGTTTCATTCACATTTCCCGGAAAGAGATTTCTTTGTTACGTACGCTTCGTGTGTGTGTGTGTGTGTGTGTGTGTGTGTGTGTGTGTTTCTAAGGAAAACATGTTTGTTTTCTCAATATTACTTTCTAATCTGCTTTCAAAGAGCTGTGTTTTGGGGCACCTGGCTGGCTCAGTTGGTGGAATGTGCAACTCTTGATCTCGGGGTCGTGAGTTCTAGCCCTACGTTGGGTGTAGAGCCTACTTTGTAAAAAGGTGTAAAAGAGCTGTGTTTTCACAGACGTACTCGGAAGAGACGGTTCCTCGTCTCTAGCCCCGTTCTCCATCCTCCCTGTAATGCTGCTCACAGGGAAAATCATGACTCAGGGTTTAAGAAGACATTTCTTGTTCCTTAATTCTTTCAACCATTTATTTATTCTCTTAAAAGAAACATGAAGAAAGCTGAGACTCAAATAGATTCCATTCTTTGCTACAGAAACAGTATTTGGGTTTGCAGAACCAAGCTAATAAGACTTTGCAGCTTTCCGTGGCTGGAATTGGTGGGTTCCTGTTTTGTTAATGACCTGGAACTTTTTATCTTTGTGATACCACTTTGGGTTAATTTAATTGTTACAAGATAAAGTTAATTTTGTTATTTCCTCTTCCTGGGGTTTTTTTTTTTTTTTTTTTTGAGACAATCTTTTATCGCTAAATCATTTCATTAGGACTTGCAAGAGATCAAGGAACTTTCAAAGGCGGGCACAGAGGTCTGTGTGGAGGAGTCTAAGGCCAGCAAGAGGCTGACGCGGAGAGTGCAGCAGATGATCGGGCAGATAGACGGCCTGCTGGCACAGCTGGAGGCGGACCAGACGGCCGGCAAGCTGGGCACGGACGCCGCCAGCCCGCCTGCAGGGTGAGTGTGCCTCAGGTGCCGGCCCAGGGGAGCCCAGGGCCTTTCTGGCCTTGGAGTGTTTCTCTGCCGTGGTGCCAGCCCCTGACCTTTGACCTAGTGGTTCCAGCCAGAAGCCCAGCCACATCTTTTCAGTGTCCACTTCTCAGTGATCGTTTTACTGAAGGAGCTCTCAGGGTGGCCTCTTCTGCACACGCACACGTGTATGCACACACACGCACACCTTGGCCACTGTCAGGACCACAGCTGTGGCTTGGCTCCTCTCCCCCTGGCCACCGTAGTGCACACCTCTCTCTCTCCAGGCTTCTGTCAAGCTGGTCCTTCCAGAATGTACATAGGGTTACAGCTCCCCTGGGAACCCCCAGCCTCTCCTCCCCCTCCAGCCACAGCTACGCTTAGTTCCTGTTCTCCCAGATTCCCGGTGCTCTCCTGCCTCCTCCCTCTTCCCGAGCCCTCCACACACAGGCACTCGGTGATGGCCCCCACTCTGGAGGTCACTTTGTGCCAAGGAAACGACTCTGCCAGGTGGTAGCGGCTGACACTCGATGCTCCCGTGGGCTGGGCACTGTGCTCTGAGCGCCCACGTCTCTGAGGGGCGGGTGGGCTGGCTGCAGAGGTCCTGCTGTCCTCAGGTTGGGGGGCCTTCACCCCCAGGACAAGGTCAGTGTCCCTTCCTGGGGTGACCTACTGTGCAGGGTGGGCCCACTCTGACCACGGCACGGGCAGGCCTGAGGGACCTGGTCCTAGTAACCACGGGACTCCCTGTCCCCATCACCAGTGGAGAGGCGGGGCTCACCGGGGGACCGCGCACACAGGGAGACCTTGGACTGACTGATGGTTTCTGGTTTTGTGTCCGAGTTGGCCGGGCGTTCCCAAATGCAGGGGCGAGGGGCCCTGGAGGGAGGGAGAAGTTGCCCGGGTCGAGCTGACCCGTGGGAGGCCTGGCGAGGCTGGGGTACGTCTGTGCCACATGCAGGCTGTGTCCCCCCAGGGAGACTGTCATCAGCGTCACCGAGCTCATCAGTGCCATGAAGCAGATCAAGCACATTCCGGAAAACAAGCTCATCAGCTTGGTCTCGGCACTGGATGAAAATAAGGATGGCAAGGTCAACATCGATGACCTCGTCAAGGTGAGTCGGCGGGGCCGGGTCAGGGCCGCCAGGCCCAGCCGAGGGCTTGCTCGGGGGGCGCGTGTGGCACGTGCGGCCCCGTGTCTGCCCTCACGCAGAGCGAGGAGTGGTGCGGTTGGAATGGCCGTCCAGAGCAGCCCACCCGCTTTTTGACAGGACGCTTGGCTCCCCCCGCCTCCCGCGGCGCCGCGGCGCAGTCTGGGAAGCGTGTTAGCAGGGTGCCTGGGGCACACTGACCTTGGCGGGCGGCTGCGGGTCGCCTTCGGTCCTCGTGGTGAGCCGGTGGGCGCGGGGGCCCAGGGAGCTGGGCAGCCCGGGAGACCCAGAATGGGATCCCCCTTTGTAAGGAGGCCTGTGGCCTTGCATTTCTGAGGAGAGAGCCCCTTCACGGGTGTCGGAACGGTTCCTGGTGTTTCCAGCTAGTGATTTTTTTTACACGTTTCCCGAGCGTATCTGCTAACTTACCGTGTAGTTCAGCCGCGAGGCCGGGCAGTACCAAATGCACGTGCTGGGTCATTGCTCTGCCGGCAGCAGAGGCTGGGAGGCCCGAGCCCCCATCACCCGCCCCTTCCCTGGGGCCCCTTTCCTTGGTGTGGACGGCAGCTCACGCGTTCTCGCCCTGCACTCAGAGCGCTGCACTCTGTCCGGGGCGGGCCCCCCGGCCTCGTGTCCACCTGGCCTGCCTTCCGCTGCTCCTTCCTGCACGCCAGGCCCGTAGGAGGCGCACCCAGCACCCTCGAGAGCCACGCGTCCCCTGCCTCCGGAGCCCCTCTCCCTCGTGGCTTGTAGCTTGGCCTGGGGCTTGGGAGCCTGTTGGCCTCCTGGGGGTGGGTGGTGTCTAGTCCTCACAACCAGGGCAGCTGAAGGGCCCCGGGGGCTCCCCTGCTGGGACGTCACTGATGGCCATTCAGCCTGGTAGCCAAGGACGCAGCTTGGAGGGGGAGCCGCGCCATGTTCCCGGCGTGTCCCCGGCCTGCTCCTCGGGGAAAGCGCCGCGCAGGGACAAGGCCACCGCTGAGTCCCCTGGTCCTTTCCCGTGTGCGTAGGTCATCGAGCTGGTGGACAAAGAAGACATTCACATCTCCACCAGCCAGGTGGCCGAGATTGTAGCCATGCTGGAGAAGGAGGAGAAGGTGGAGGAGAAGGAGAAGGCCAAGGAGAAGGCCGAGAAGGAGGCCGCGGAAGTGAAGAACTAGGGGCCGCCGGCTCGTGTGCGCCTCGGGCCCTTCCCGTGTCTGCCTCCACCCCGCCGCGCCGGCTGCCGCGGTCCTGCTGTGGTAGTGATGGCTCTGAGGTGATTCTTAGTGACGCATCTAGTATTTTGTCTGGAATAAATCAGAAACTTCCATAATCAAGTAATTTTTAATTTTCATCATTCCACGAAGATCCATTCAGTCTGGAATCCCCGAACCCTTGCAGGGAATCACGTCCGGATGCACACGGTGGCACGGTGCCGCAGTGGCCCCAGCCGTGGTGGCCGCACATGGGCTTCGTGGCTCCAGAGGTGGGCCCGGCCAGACTGGGGCAGGGAGGCGCCTCGCCGAGTGCCGCACGCTGGCGGCACCTGTCCCGGGAGGAGAAAGGACCGGCCCCGTGGACCCCCGTGCCCGTGGAGCCTGCGGCGTGCAGATGGGAAGGAGGCACGCGCGGCCCTCCCCAGCTCTGGACAAGTGTCCGGCAGTCAGTCTGCGGACTCGGATTCCTGCCCGTCGGCGTTAAAAGCACCGATTCGTGCCCACTTCCAAGGTCGTCTCTGTAGCGACGGGGATCGCGTGGCCTCTGGAAAACCACAGTTGTCTGGCAGGAATGTCGTGCCTTGTGCGAGTCCTCTGTCGTGGTGTGTCAGCTCTTCCTTGCTCTAACCTTTGATTTTCACCTAGTCCCTCACCAGTTGACTAGTACAGAATTTGTACACACGACGGTCCGCCTGCCACGTGCGTAACAGCTAACGCGAATCATGCCGTGAGAGATGGTAATGAAGCCCTTGAAAATGAAGCATTTCCGTTTGAGTAATTTACCACCCTCTTGTAGCTTTCAGAAAGTTTCCCAGTTTGGGTCGTTAGCACCTCATCGCCCCTGTGGGTGATCAGAGCGGGTCCCCCTGCGCGTCCAGGCCTACGCTCTCAGTGCGCCTCGCCCACCATGGCTCTGCAGCCCCGCGGTGTCCTCGTCGCTCCCGGCGCTGCTAACTCGGTCCCCCGGCCCCCCGCCCCCACCCAGGACAAGTAGGCCGCTGGCCGTGCTCCTGGTTCTGTGGGTGGTGCGTCCTGAGGGGGCTTCGGAAAGGCAGGATCCTGCCGTGGGTCCGCGTAGGGCCGGCCTGGTGCGCCCCTGGGGGGAGCGGGGCGGCCTCCCTGGGCTTGGCGCCCGGCCCTGGCCTCTGGCCGTCTCAGCACCTGGCAGCTGAGGTCGGTGGTGCTCAGTGGGCGGCCTGTGGTCTCAGCTCTGTGTCACTGGTCCTTCAGAGGCTGGGTCCGTTATGGGCCAGAACGCTCTCTCAGGGGAGGCCAAGCAGAGGAGCTGGAAGACCTAGGAACTGAGTGGCCAGAGCAGCCAGGAGAGGCGGAGCACCCAGAAACGATGGATCTGAATTACTTGAAACTTTTCATTCAGCCGTTAAAGAGGAAACTTGACAAAATAGGAATACGATTATGTGTCGTCAAACGTAAACCTTTGTAAAGTAGCAGCTGGGTTCTAAAGGGTTTTTCCTTCAGTTGTTTGAGAAGGAAATCTATATATTCTAGATGCTTAATTAAGATCTGTGAATGACCTTACACGCATCTCAGTAGCCTGGTTTTCAGCTGTAGGGACCGCGTGTGTGTGCCAGCTGTGGGTGGCCCACGTGCCCCGTGGATAGCGGTTGTCTTTCCAGCGGGCACTGCTTTGGGGCCCAGCAAGCCGCGCCCACCCCCTGTCTTCAGCCTCGGCGCCCCGGACGTCCTCACGGATGCTGTCCCGGCGGCGACCAGGCGCTCCTGCCGTGCCCGCTGCCCTGGAACCCCCCTCCTGGGTTTTCTGCGCTGTCCGGGAGCAGCGCTCACCCCCAGAAGCTACGGAGGGCTTCTCGAACACACGTGGGCCTGACCTGCTAGTGGCGGCCTTCCGTGTTGGCGAAGTCGGCTGCTGGCTCCCTCTCTGTCACGCGTGGGCTTTTACTGCCCTGAACGTCACTTACTGCAGCCGAAATCAGCGTCTGGGTGCAGGCCCAGCACGTCGGGTCTAGAGAGCGGAGGCTTGTGCGCTAAGGTGTTCAGAGGCGGCTGTGTCCTGACCGCCTGCGGCCGAGTCTTCCCGCGCTCTCTCCGGAGGAGGCGCCCGTATTTTCGGGAGCCTGGGAGGGCTAAGGCTACTTGAAAATGAAACAGGAATTCTTAGCACAGGCCTCATCCTTCACTCCGCCTGAATGCCCACTCTTGGACTTGGGATTCAGGAAGTTGGCACGTGGTTCCTAGAGCCCTTTTGGAACGTCAGAGTCCGGCCTTTGTAAGTGAAGGGCACTTTGTAATTTTTGAAGAATGACCTGCGGGCGGTGGTTCTCACAGAGCGGCCCTGGGGTCAGCAGGGCAGCACCCCCTGGCCTTTGAGCACTGTCTCCATGTGTCCTCCTGGGATCCCAGGGCCCGCTCCACTGAGAACCTCCCTCCTGGGCTGTGTATAAACATCTTTTTTAGAAATAGTGTTTTTATTAAAATAGGACATTGCTGCTCCCGTAACAGTTCAGACTAAGGTCTTTGAGTCATGTGACACATCGGAAGCCAATGGAAGACGTCAGGGTGGTTGCAGCGTCTGCCTTTGTGACAGCCTTGTGCCCCCACGGTCTGGTTCTGCCTCTGCAGCGGAAGGGGATGGCGGGTGACCATGGGTGTGAGTGTGCTGCGTGAGGCCAGATTCCAGATGGAGAGTCCCCTTCCGGAGCTCTAGCCCCGGCCGGGGTGCCTGCTTGTCTGGTGACAGCGGGCCTCCGTGTCGCGTCAGGCCGTGCACCCAGACCGATCCCTGTGGTGGGGACTAGACGCTGAATTTGATGTAAGGAGAAGGTTTAATAAAGCACTGTCTCCATGACCTCTGCCTGCCGTGCGATGGCTGCTTTGTCCAGACTGGCTCCCCCTCCCGCAGCCCGCAGCCCGCAGCGGGTGCCTTGGGGCCAGGGTGGGCACAACCGGGTTCCTGGCCCAAGGGTCACCCAGGAGGGCATGGTTCTGTGTGAAATACTCTGGTGGCTCCTGGGAGTGGGGGCTGCGTGCTCCGCCGAGGGGGCCCCAGATGCTGCAGGGGCCCTCCCTACCCTGCAGCCCGCTCCCCAGAGCGCCGAGGGGGCACGTGGGCAGTAGGGCTTCCTTGAAGCTGCCTGTCGCTCTACCCTAGAGTGAAGGGCCGAGGCCCCCCGTTGGGGGCCACCTGGCAGAGGGCGCCGGGAGCAGGACAGGCACAATGTTCCCTCCCCCCATCCTGCCACTCCTTCCGGCCCCGCTCCGGGGACAGATCACAGCCCTGAGCCCAGGACCTCCACCCTGTCTCAGGCGGCCTCACCCCTTCACTGGCCCCAGGCTGCATGGGGCGCTGTGTGGGATCCTTCCACGTCTGCTGGGTCTCCTCCCTGCCCAAAGGCCACCCTAACCCGTGTCCCTTCTCTCCCTGAGGGTAGCCTTGGCCATTGTCCCCTCCGCCCCATAGGTCTGGAGAGCTGAGGGCCGCCGGGGCCTCAGCCCTTGTCTTCCCCCCCGCCTGGGCCCTGGGCCAATGGCTCCCATCCAGGTTCATTGTGGTGCCCCTGGCAGGCATCCAGGCATGTGTTCACTCCGTGGGGTCCTTCCCCAGGCCACGCCTGGGAGTCAGTGGCCAGGGACAGGAGCCATGTGAGCCTGTGGCCAGCAGCCGCCCCAGAACACAAGGCCTGGTCTGCGGCCCGTTTCTCGGTTCCACGGCTCAGAGGGCCACCAGGGCTCTGGAAAGGCTGATCTGGGGCGGAGGCAGGGATTGCTTATGGAGGTGGCGCTGCAGGGACACAGCAGCTGGCCCGAAGGGATGCTCCTGGCCCAAATGAGGACAGAACGAGTATGAAACAGCAGAGAGAGCGTGTGGGTTGCAAGCAAACATCCACGCCCCTGCTGGTGCAGATTATTGCCCTGGTTCTCGTCTCAGGAGAGTCTACCCCCGAAGCTCTTTAGGGAGAATCTGCTGGTGGACCCGCAGAAGCGCTGGAATCCACTCGTCCTGCTTGGCAAACCCCACAGAATGGTGCCTGGGGGTGGTGGGGGCAGTGAGCCGGGGCCCCTGGGTGCTGCGGGAGCCGGGTGGGAGGGCTGCTGGCCAGGTGCCCTGGCTCTGCCCCCTTCCCCCACGGCGTTCCTGCCCCAGGTGCCCGGCCAGGAAAATCTGAGGGCCCCACGGGAGCACCAGCATATCCAGGACATGGCTGCCCCCTTCAAAAAGTTGCCGGCAGAGAGAAGGTTAGGGGCTATCCCGGTCCAAGGAGAGACAGCAGCGGTCAACTGTGCGGGAGGCGATTGGAGTGTGTTTCGTGTGGGGACGCAGCCTCTGAAGACCTTGGCAGCCGCCGCGTGGGGAAGAGGACGCAGGGTGCGCGGATGACGGATGACGTCCAGTTTAGCGGGACAGGCCGGCGGGGGGCGGGCAGCGGACCTCGTAGGAACCGGACTGCGAAGGCTGAGCCTGCAGGGGGCAGGAGTGTGGAGGCACTCGACCCAGGTGGAGCCGGCCCGGAGCCGAAGGCGAGGGGCGGGGTCGGGCCTGGAGGTTCGAGAATGGGGGAGCTCGCCACCCGCCGAGGCGGGGTAGCGTGTCGGCCCTGAGGCCTGCCCGGGGGCTGGGTCGGAGCCGACCGGTTCCGGGAGACGGACAGCCCGGGTGGCAGGTGAGGGGCGGAGCCGCAGGTGCCGCCGGACAGGTGCAGCCCTACCGGGGCCGGGCCGCGGGAAGAGGCTGAGCCCGCAGGTGAGGTGCAGAGGCTCCGGGCAGCGTGGAGGGTAGGGCTGCCCTTGCCTGCCCGCCTGGTCCGTTCCTCTCCCGCCCGGGGTCTCCGCCGGCGTCCGGAAGACAGCCTCTCCCCCAGCGGCCAGGCCCCTCGTCCCGAGCGCGCACCCGGAGCCCAGCGGGACCGCGCGGGAGAGGCGCCCGGGACACGGGTGGTGGGAGGGGCGAGGGGCGGGAGGCGGGGGGTGGGACGCTGCCCGGCAGGCACTAGAGGGCGCTCCCGGCCCGCGCGCCGCCCGCCTCCGCGTTTCCTGCTTCCCGCCCCCCGCCCTCCCCCACCGGCTCCCTGCAGGGCTCCTCCCCCTCCCCAGGTTCCCGCCTCTTCCCCCCCCCCTCCCCCCGGCCCGGGCTCCCCCCAGGGCTCCCCGGTCCCCCTTCCCATCCGGGTCCCCCCGCCCCGGGGCTCCCTGGCTCTCCCTGGGCTCCCGGCCCCGCTGCTCTCCGCAGGGCTCCCCGCCTCCCTGAGACTCCTTCCGCCCCGTCCCCGGGCTCCCCAGTCCCCTACCCAGAACCCCACTGGGCTAGGGCGCACGTGGTCCACGCCCTCATTGGCCTCCATCGCTGTTCCTGTCCCCAGCGCGCTGGACACAAAAAACATGGGATCTCTGGCAGGCTGGAGGGGTGTGGGGAGTGCTCCCCTGAGTGGGGTCAAGGTATTGAGCGGCACCGGTTATCGGTTACCCGGAGGCAGGACCCTGGTAGCCTCGCCTGCTCTCCGGGGAGGCCCCACAAACCCGTCACTCGTCACTGGTGGAAGGTGAGTTGAACTCAGCCACAGGGGAGCCAGTTTCTTAGAAGCCAGAGTAAAAGCGCACACAGCCCAGTGGCTAACCAGCTGCGGCCCTTCATGGTGAGACCTGACAATGTGAGGAGCCACAGGGGAGGGAAGGGCACGCGGTTGACAAACCCCTGGGGAGCTAGGGAGGGCTGGGCAGAGCTAGGCTCCAGAGGGTTCTGTGCGAGTCTGCGCACGGGCACCTGTCCCAGAACCCTCTTCAGTCTCACCGCCCAGCGGCGACACCATGGTCTCCCTGAGAGTAAGTCTTCCCAGACCCCCCCCCCCCCCCCCCCCCCCCCCCCCCCAGCCCACTGCACTGCTGTGCGGGTGGGTGCCCCTTCCGTGGCCCCACTCCCTCAGACCCCGGAGCAGAGGGGGCCAGATCCTGTCACTGGGTCCTCAGTGCCCCCTGGTCAGCGAGCAGCATCTGCCCAAAATCATAGGGGGGGGGGGGCCGGCCAGGGATGGGGAAGGGAACGTCCAGGAGCAGGAGTATGGCCAGCAGAGTGGAGCCCACTGTCACTGGGTCTGGTGGATCAGAGGCCAGGTGAGAGCTTTGCTTACATGTGGCTCCATGGGGGTGGGGGTGGGGGGACCCACCTAGAAACCACCTCCCCCTCCCCGGCTGATTGGGGGGAGGAGGGGGAGGCCTCGGCCCCCAGAGCCCACGTGGACTCCAAGAGCTGGGGGCAGCCAGGGGGCTTGGCAGGCCTACAGCCCCCCAAGGAAAGGGACGCCCGCCCCGTGATGGTCTCATCGTCCCTCCCGTGGACACTACGGTGCCTGCCCCCCCTGGCCTTGGGGACCTCGGACTGAGGCAGTGAAGGCCACCGGTGGTCCTAAGGCTCTGCCCTGCCGGGGCCGTGCCCCCATGCAGCTGGACACACTGGACCACGCTGACCCTGGCTCTGCCCAGGGCTTGTCCTATCCCAGCCAGAGACCTGAGCTGGAAACCCGTGGAGGGCTTGTGACCCAGGCAGCCGGTGACCCCGCCCTCCTCGGGGGGGGGGGCAGATGACAACCTGTCCCAGGTGGAGAGGACGACACTGCCTGGGGTTCCAGAAGGGCAGGAAACCAGAAAGCAGAGCAGGGATGTGAACCAGTTGTCTCTGTTTATTTTTTTGGAAAGCGCATCTGCCAGTTTGGGCCGACACCTTTGACCCCCATGAGGCTGGGGACCTGAGAACAGAGACCACCCTGGACCGCTGCCCGGCTGGCGGGCCGATGAGCAAGACAGCCACCCAAATGCGGGCCATTAACAGTACAAAAAGTAACAAAACTGAATTCACGGCTTTCTCTCCCAAGCTTTGAAAGGTAGCGGTCTGGGCTATAAAAGTCTAAAAGCATTGCGTAAGAGGTGTTAAATCTACAGCAAATACATCTTGTAAAAACTCAATAAATTATATATATAGATATATATAAACTTGTAACATCTAATAACATCTGAACCTGCGTGCAGGGTTGCCCACCCCCCCCACCCCCGGAAACTGCCTCCTCACTCAGAACACATGGCAATTAGAACTTGTATGAAAATACCAGCTTGCTTTGAAGTCCAAAAAATACATCTCCTAAAGAAAAACCCTATAGAAACCTAATTCCCCTGTGAAAGAAGGCCAAAGGAAATAAAATATCCTCACTAGAATCACCTCAAACTATTAACGACCCTTAAGGGTGCAAGGGACCTGGCTGGGCTTTGGGGTGAAGCCCTTAGCGGGCCCTCTACATGAAGCAGGAACCTTCTCGGCTGTTAATAAGTTAAAACTGAGACCTCCCTGCCACGCGGCTGGCTGAACACTATGAGCACCGGGGGGAGAGGGGCACAGGGCCGGGGGTTCTGGGGGTCGATAAATAGCTTTACAAATATACAATTTTTAAAACAAAACTGCGTTGCCAGAAAAGCCTCTCGATCTCCTGCTGGTTTTCACGTTGATCTCAGCAGATCCCTCGGGAACCTTCCAGGCCGGCGGCTGCGCCTCCCTCCTGCACCCTCAGGGTCCCGTGCCCGTTAGACCAGCCCTCCTCCCTCTGTATAGATATCTCTATATATACGTATGTGTAGATCCTGTACACAGCATCTATTTATATAAATGTACACTCATTTCTGGAACGAACCTCTCGGACAGAAGTTAAAGCCTCCTGCCTTCAGGTACCCGTAATTCAGTCTCCCAAGGAGCAGGGTGGGAAGTGGGGAGGCCTGGAGGTGGGGGGAGGCTGCGGGCTAGCACTCCCCCCCCAGGCCCAAGGTGCCTCTTGGGTGGGAGGTGTGCCATGGGGGGGTAGGGCGGGGCGGGGGGAGGCTTCCCTGCAGGCTCAGCTTCGGCAAGTGGAGGGGCCTCGGTCCACGCTGGATGCCAGAGCTTGGCTGCCCCCCCCCCCCCCAGTGCTCCCGGCGGGGCAGCGATGGGTGGGGGGAGCTTGGGGGAGGGGCCCCAGGGAGGAGCCCCTTTACATTCTACATTCGGTCCCCCTGGTGCTGCCAGCACACGTGGCCAGGAGGTCATCATACAGCAGGGCGGGCACCCCAGGGACCCTGCGCCGGGGCGCCGGGGGCCTCAAGACTCACGCGCTCACACACGCGCGCACACACGAAGCTGTCTGTCCATCCGTCCATCTGGCCCAGGTCTGAGGCCCAGGCCAGGGGGCCCCTGCGGTCGACGGCGGCACGGTGAGCTGGGGTCTGCTCTCACATTGGTGGGGGCTCGGCCTGCAGGCCGGCGGCCCTTCACGTCCGAGGGCCCCCGCCGCCGCCGCCGCCGGGAGGGGCCGGAGGCAGCAGGTCGTGGGCAAACACAGAGTCGTCCCCGGAGGAGCTGGAGCTGGGGGTGTCCTGGCCGCCCGGCGAGTACTGCTCGAAGGGCACCGACAGGTCTAGGTATTCCTGCGGGGCGGGGGGGGGGGGGGGGGGGGGGGGGCGGGGGGGGCGGGCCCCCCCCGGGCCCCCCCCCCGCCCCGCGGGGGGGGGGGGGGCGGCGCGAAG
>NW_026059754.1:0-35945 GCF_023721935.1 Panthera uncia | reverse complement strand
GCTCTGTTTCTCTTGCTCTCAAAATAAATAAATATTAAAAAAAAAAAAGATTAACCTGATATGTAATTTTAAAGCAACTCCCAGACATTGTCAATTTTACCAAAAAAAAAAAAAAAAAAAAAAAAAAGACTAACCTAGTATGGTATCATAAAATAGAAATAAATTGAATTGCTACGGAGTTGCTACTTCTGAATTTAAAACTAGACAAGATGAAGCAGATCTCTACAGTTTTTACTTAAATAATTCATTTTTTAATGTTTATTCTTTTTTGAGAGAGAGAGAGAGAGAGAGAGTGCAAGCACAGGACAGGCAGAGAGAGAGGGAGACACAGAATCGGAAGCAGGCTCCAGGCTCTGAGCTGTCAGCACAGAGCCCAAGGCAGGGCTTGAACTCACAAATCATGATATCATGACCTGAGCCGAAGTCAGACACTTAAGTGACTGAGCCACCCAGGCGTCCTTTAAATAATGCATTTTTTGATCAAACAACATATATGCTTACGTATGGACAAATAAAACCGACCTTAAAATACTAATTTCATTTCCTCTGCTATTTTTTGAAGGAAAAAAAGAAAAAAAAAAGATGATGCTGACCTACTATTAGGCAGCAAAACAATGTTTCAAGAAAACCAAGTGACTTGAATAAAGAAAATTCTCAAAGATGAGTAGGTCATAAACCTGCAGACAGCATGGCACAGCAATCAGTGTGTTCAAACTCCAGCCGTATCAACATGTTGACTTGAAGACTGAGGCATATATAAAAGTAATTGTATACTCAGGGGCATGGAATCTGGAAGTCAGCAGACTGCTTCTATGAAGAGTTTCTTTGTTACTTTGTTCTTTGTTACTCTACAGTCTTCCAAAAAATATCTAAGATCAAACTGCTTAGTTAGCTTTTAAGAGTGTGACTTTGGGGGGGGAAATATGTATGTGTGTGTATAGCACCATACTTATTTTGTTTTCTTTTCCTAAAAATACTGTAAAAAGCAGGAGGAGCCAAGATGGTGGAACAGCACGGAAGTTTTTTTGTGTGTCTCGCGTCCATGAAATACGGCCAGACCCACACTAAACCATCCTGCACCCCTAGAAAACTGATTGGAGGATTAAGACAACACTCTGCACAACCTGAAGCACAGAATTCAGCAGGTACACAGCGCAGAGAGGTGAACTGTGGGACAGAGAAGTCAGAGAGGGCAGGGAGCTTTGTGTGGGGACAGAGGACAGAGATGGGAGTGGGGGGGAGTACGGGAAAAGCACCACCATCCCCCCACCCAAAACAGCCGGAGAGAAAGTGGAAAAGTGGAAATAGCCACAGGGACTGAACTAAAAAGGGAGAAAGGAGAACGGAGAGGGTTTAAATTCCATTAAGACTCTATAAACAGGGAGACCGCAGAGCCTGAAACTCCGCAGCTCCATATGTGGCAGTGCTCTGGTGGGAAAGGCGAATCCCCAGGAGCAGGGTGAAGTCTGGGGGGTCCCCAGGTCACATGGGGAGAGGCGGTTCCCCTGCTGGGAGGACATTCGGTAGAGGTTGTGAGGCCACCCCACAGGCAAATGTGCCAGCGGACCCCTTCAGAGAACAATCAGATTTTCAGGTGCTGGAACAAGGCCATTAAGGGTGAAGCCTGGTGCCAGATGTGTGTTGCGATTTTCCGTAATTCCCGAAACGCTGCTGCTACACGATCGTGTGAGCTTTTTCTGGGGCAAGCTGGCACCCAGCCTCAGTCTCTGGGCATCGGCACCAGCACGATCCTGCGACCATTCCTGGGTGTAGCCGGCAGCCGACCATTGCTCAGTGAGACCCCCCCAGAGGATCCGAGCGGGTCAAAGCCACAGTCCCTCAGAAGTGAGGGGTCAGGAAACACAGCCTCATCTGAGATAAAACTCAGGAGGGAGGTGCCGCCTGGCAACCTGATAGGTAGGTCATGGGCAGCATAAAACCGGGGAGTGAATGGAAGCCGGAGATGAAGGGTGGGTGCGTGACTGCTGATCAGGGAGAACAGAGTTCCGATACTAGAGACTGGGTGGCTGGGTGACGCCATTTTCACCCCTCCCACACATGAGCATACACGCTTGCATATTTTCAGACCACAATGCTATGAAACTTGAAATCAACTACGAGAAAAATTTGGAAAGGTAACAAGTACTTGGAGACTAAAGAAAATTCTACTAAAACATGAATGTGCTAACCAACAAGTTAAAGGGGAAATTTAAAAGTACATGGAAGCCAATGAAAATGGTAACACCACAGCCCAAAACCTCTGGGATACAGCAAAGTGGCCATACGAGGGAAGTATATAGCAATCCAGGCCTTCCTAAAGAAGGAAGAAAGGTCTCAGATACACAACCTCACCTTACGCCTTAAAGAGCTGGAAAGATAACAGCAAATAAAACCCAAAACCAGCAGAAGACAGGAAATAATAAAGATTAGAGCAGAAATCAATGCTATCGAAACCAAAAACAAACTAACAAACAAACAGTAGAACAGACTGATGAAACCAGGCGCTGGTTCTTTGAAAGAATTAACAAAATTGAAAAACCACCAGCCAGTTTGATCAAAAAGAAAAAGGAAAGGACCCAAATAAATAAAATCGAGAATGAAAGAGGAGAGATCACAACCAACACAGCAGAAATGAAAACAATAATAAGAGAAAATTATGCAATTATACACCAATAAAATGGGCAATCTGGAAGAAATGGACAAATTCCTAGAAACATACAAATTACTAAAACTGAAACAGGAAGAAATAGAAAATGTGAACAGACCCATAACCAGTAAAGACATCGAATTAGTAATCAAAAATCTACCAAAAAACAGAGTCCAGGGCCAGATGGCTTTCCAGGGGAATTCTACCAAACATTTAGGGAAGAGTTAACACCTATTCTCTTGAAGTTGTTCCAAAAAATAGAAATGGAAGGAAAACTTCCAAACTCTTTCTACGAAGCCAGCATTACCTTGATTCCAAAACCAGACAAAGACCCCACTAAAAAGGAGAACTATAGACCAATTTCCCTGACGAACATGGATATAAAAATCCTCAATAAGATATTAGCCAACCAGATCTAACAATACATTAAAAAAAAAATTATTCACCACAAGCAACTGGGATTTATACCTGGGATGCAGGGCTGGTTCAATATCCGCAAAACAATGTGATTCATCACATCAATAAAAGAAAGGACACGAACCACATGATCCTCTCAATAGATGCAGAGAAAGCATTGACAAAATACAGCATCCTTTCTTGATAAAAAAAAAAAACCCTCAAGAAAGTAGGGATAGAAGGAGCATACCTCGAGATCATAAAAGCCATATATGAATGACCCAACGCTAATATCATCTTCAATGGGGAAAAACTGAGAGCTTCCCCCTAAGGTCAGGAACAAGACAGGGATGTCCATTCTCGCCACTGTTATTCAACATAGTATTGGAAGTCTTAGCCTCTGCAATCAGACAACACAAAGAAACAAAAGGTATCCAAATTGGCCAGGAGGAAATCAAACTTTCACTCTTCACAGATGACATGATACTCTATATGGAAAGCCCAAAAGATTCCACCAAAAAACTGCTAGAACTGATCCATGAATTTAGCAAAGTCACAGGATATAAAATCAGTGCACAGAAATCGGTTGCATTCCTATACACCAACAATGAAGCGACAGAGAAATCAAGGAATTGATCCCATTTACAATTACACCAAAACCCATAAAATACCTAGGAATAAATCTTACCAAAGAGGTGAAAAATCTCTACACTGAAAACTATAGAAAGCTTATGAAAGAAATTGAAGAAGACACAAAAAAATGGAAAAATATTCCATGTTGCTGGATAGGAAGAACAAATATTGTTAAAATGCCAATACTATCCAAAACAATTTACATATTCACTGCAATCCCTATCAAAATAACACCAGCATTCTTCACAGAGCTAGAGCAATCCTAAAATTTGTATGGAACAGAAAAGACCCCAAAAAGCCAAAGACATCTTGAAAAAGAAAACCAAAGCAGGAGGCATCACAATCCCGGACTTCAACGTGTATGCCAAAGCTGTAATCATCAAGACAGTATGGTACTGGTACAAGAACAAGACACTCAGATCAATGGAACAGAATAGAGAATCCAGGAAACAAAAAGCGAAAATGAACTTTTGGGACTTCATCAAAGTAAAAAGCTTCTGCACGGCAAAGGAAACAATCAGCAAAACTAAAAGGCAACCAGTGGAATGGGAGAAGATATTTGTAAATGACATATCACATAAAGGATTAGTATCCAAAATCTATAAAGAAATTATGAAACTCAGAACCCCAAAAAACAAATAATCCAGTGAAGAAATGGGCAAAAGACATGAATAGACACTTCTCCAAAGAAGACATCCAGATGGCCAACCGACACATGAAAAAATGCTCAACATCATTCATCATCAGGGAAATACAAATCAAAACCACAATAACATACCACCTCACACCTGTCAGAATGGCTAACGTTAACAACTCAGGCAACAACAGATGTTGGCGAGGATCCAGAGAAAGAGGATCTCTTTTGCATTGTTGGTGGGAATGCAAGCTGGTGCAGCCACTCTGGAAAACAGTATGGAGGTTCCTCAAAACATTAAAAATAGAACTACCCTATGACCCAGCAATTGCACTGCTAGGCATTTATCCATGGGATACAGGTGTGCTGTTTCGAAGGGGCACGTGCACCCCAATGTCTATAGCAGCACTATCGACAATAGCTTTCCAAAGTATGGAAAGAGCCCAAATGTCCATTGATGGATGAATGGATAAAGAAGATGTGGTACATGTATACAATGGAGTATTACTTGGCAATCAAAAAGAATGAAATCTGGCCATTTGCAACTACATGGATGGAACTATAGGGTATTATGCTAAGCAAAATTAGTCAGAGAAAGACAAATACCACATGACTTCACTCATATAAGGACTTCAAGATACAAAACAGATGAACATAAAGGAAGGGAGGCAAAAATAATATAAAAACAGGGAGGGGGACAAAACAGAAGAGACTCTTAAATAGGGACAGCAAACAGAGGGTTACTGGAGGGGGTGTGGGAGGGGGGATGGGCTAAATGGGTAAGAGGCATTAAGGAATCTACTCCCGAAATCATTGTTGCACTTGGATGCTAACTTGGATGTAAATTTAAAAAATAAATTAAATTAAAAAAAATAAAATAAGCTATCAAGAAAGAAAGAAAGAAAGAAAGAAAGAAAGAAAGAAAAAATAATTGTGGTACACCCATACAGCGGAATTCTACTCAGGCAGAGACGTGATGAATTTCAAAAACATGATGTTGAACAAAAGAAGCCAGATGCAAAGAAAGTACACAGTGTGTCCTCCCAGTCTCCCCACATCTTAGAAGAGGCGAAACTAACCCACAGAAACCGAAGTCAGAGGAGAAGTGACGTTCAGTGGGAGACCAGAAGACAGATGGAGGGGAGCTTCCCGTGCTGATGGATTTGTTCTCTTATCTCCATCAGAGGGGCAGTTACCCAGATGTACACAAATGTAAACACATGTTGCGCTGCACACTTAGGATTTATTGTTTTACTGCATGTAAATAACACCTCAGTAAAAGGAAATACATAAAATGTAAAACAGAGAAGCAGTGACCACGGATGGCAGGTGGTAACAGTGGAGAGTGGGAAGGAAGGGAGGGTTCAGGAGAGGTTTTGTGGAATCATCTTATTTATCCTCTCTGAGCCCCACCTGCAAAGCGGATATAATAAAACGATCTTTGCCGAACTGTTGGAAAAAATAATAATACAAAAAATAAAAATACTGTAAAAAGCAGCAAAAGCTTTTGGTGGACTCACTTGCATGTAGTATTATTAATTCTCTTATTTGTTGTTGTTTTGCTTTGTTGTAACCACAAGGCTAACCGTCACACTATGCCACACGTCTAGTGGCTGCTTTTCTTATTGCCTTCCCTCCAGGGGACTTGACTCTCATTAAAGTGAAAAGGGACATGAACTGAATTTTCATAGAGTTCCTGGACAAACTGCAAGAAAGACACAGGCAGAAGAGACATGGTACGGTGATGTAAGAGTCAGGGGAAAGACAGGAGGGCAGAGATTTTGCAGGTAATACTTTATAAAAGATGTGCATGGCTAACTTATGGAATTTTGGCTGCAACTTCCAACCAGAAATATGGATGGTTGAACTAGGCTGGCGTGTAAAGAAGCAAAATCTGCCAGCCCAAAATGTGTCTCTTTGCATGTGGATTATTTTAAGCTAAATACTTTTTTGTTTTATTTTAGAGAGAGTGCGTGAGCAGGGGAGAGGGGCAGAGACAGACAGACAGACAGAGAGAATCCCAACAAGGCTCCATGCCCAGCACAGAGCCCGACACAGGGCTTGATCCCATGACCCTGGGATCATGAACTTAGCCGAAACCAAGAAATGGACGCTCAACCAACTGAGCCACCCAGGCACTCCTAACCTGATTAGTATTATTTAAAAAAATGTTTTTGTTCATTTATTTTTGAGAGAGAGAGAGGGAGAGACAGAGCACAAGTGAGAGAGAGAAGGAGACAGAGAATCCAAAGCAGGCTCCAGGCTCTGAGTTGTCAGCACGGAGCCCGACGTGGGCCTTGAACTCACAGACTGCAAGATCATGACCTGAGCTGAAGTCAGACACTTAACTGACTGAGCCACCCAGGCTCCCCTAAGCTGATTATTTTTAAGAACAGAAAAGTCAGGAAGAAACTTTGACCTTTCCCCTAACTACCTAAAAATTTTTTTAGATAGAGGACTGGCTGGCTCCAGGAAGGAAGGCACTACCACAGACAACTACAGTATAATATGAAGAAAGTATGATAGACTGGGAGGAACCTAGCAAGGCCTATTTGATCAAAGTCCTTTCTATGTCCCATTGTTTCTGGATGGCCCACAAACATGTTTCCTAAACATTTACTCTTTCCATTCTTTCTGTGAATTACGTCTCTTCCCCCTGAAGCCCCAGGCCCCTACCCCCTTCTCCTTAGTTCAGAATGACATATGTGCCTTGTTTTGCCTGATTGTCTTTGGATCTCTCACGTTTACGTGGACTCCTCATACACACATAATCAGATTTGATTTTCTCCCGTTCATCTGTCTCCGTCAATTTAATTTCTTAGACCAGTCAGAAGAACCTTGTAGGGTACAGGAAAATTTCCCAACCTCATAGGCGCCAACTCCCCTAGTCACCATCATGCTAACTACATAGAAGCTTTGCCGGAATAAAATAAATCTACAAATCACAGATGTTCCATAACAGATCTATTTTAGTAAATTCCCATCATAAGTCTTCCCTGGTATCACTAAACACCACAACGAACACCTTTCAGATCAAGGGTCCCACATCCTCCTTGCCCCAGGTTTCCTATCGCCACCACTTCTGCTTACGTGGCAGGATCACTGCTGTCTAATAATCACACAGAGCGTGGCATCTCACACTGGTGAAGTCACTTCTCTCCTGGTTCCCGGCTTTCTTGAGTGGACATAAGTCTGTGCCCTACCGACGAGCAGGGGGAGAGTCTGAACAGAAGTGCCTTGTTGATCAGGCTGGCGACTTAACTAGCAAGTAGGTCACATCAGGCTGGTTATCTTGTCCTCAGTGGAAATATTTCTCATCTGCCTGGGAGAGCTGCAAGCCATCTAGAGACCTTCAGAGGCAAGCAATAATCACTACTGACTTTCCTGCCACATCCTATCCAGGTGAAGCGGTGCGCTTGTGAGGCAGCAGAAGGTCTATGTACCTTGGGAGTAGCTTTTAATTCTCGAGAGGCAGCACAGGGATGGGGTAGTTTGCTCTTAGTAGAAATGCCTGGAAGATAAGCAATGAAGGAAGCAGACCCTAAAGGGAGATGTGTCTTTGACTGTCTATCCAGAGCCGAAGTCTTAAGGGAGGCAAAGAATATGACCAGGAGGAAATTCAGCTGATTCAGCCTAAAGAGGAGGCTTTTCTCTAGATGGGGACCCTCACAGGGTAAGACTTCTGTCAAATCTCCTGAGGAGATGGTAGGAAGGTGTGAGCTTCTGCCTTAAACTTTCACACCTAGAGCAACTTGCCCTCATCAGCAGAGGGTAGGTAGAGGGGAAACTAACTTGAATATAGGTATGAATTTCTTAGAAGAGTGGGGTATAAAGGCAGTTGTGATCCAGAGATCAAAGTGTCCAATAGTCTAAAATGAGCCTACAGCATCTTAAAGTTCACATTAAAAATCTTTTCTTAATGTTTATTTTTGAGAGAAAGAGAGACACAGTGCGAACAGGGGAGGAGCAGAGAGAGAGGGAAACACCGAATCTGAAGCAGGCTCCAGGCTCTGAGTTGTCAGCACAGAGCCCAAAATCAAGACCTGAGCTGAAGTTGGACGCTTAACCGATAGAGCTACCCAGGAACTTGAGGCATGATGTTTTTAAATTAAAAACTGAAAGTTTTCTGACACCCAAAGCACAGGCAATAAAAGAAAAAGAGAGAAAAAACTTCTGTGCATCAGAAGACATTATCAACAGAGTGAAAAAGAAAACCCATGGAATCTGAGAAATTATTTGCGAATCATCAATCTGATAAGGGATTAATATCCAGAATACATAAAGAACTCGTACAACTCAACAACGACAACCGAAAAACCAACTACAAATGGGCAAGGGATTGAATAGGTACTTCTGCAAAGAAGATCTGCAAATGGCCAAGAAGCACATGAAGAGATGCTTAACATCACTAGCTACTAGGGAAATGCGAATCAAAACCATAATGACACAAGACTTCACAGCCATCAGGATGGCTATTATCAAAAACAACGATGTAACAAGTATTGGAGAGGATGCGGTGACATTGGAGCACCTACCACACGGCTGGGAGACACGTGAAGTGGTGTAGCCGCTGTGGAAAATGGCATGACAGTTCCTCGAAAGAAGAAAGGAAAGAAAGAAACAGAATTACTGTATGAGTCAGCAATTTCACTGCTAAGTATACACACAAAGGAACTGAAAGGACAGAGTTTCAGTTCGGGAAGACGAAAAAATTCCGGAGGTGGATGATGGCGGTGGGTTATACGGCAGTGTGTGAACGTACTTCATGCCCCCGAACTGTATACTCAAGAATGGTTAACGTGGCACGTGTTATTTACATTTCACCATGATGAAAAGCTCGAAGACTTTGAAAACTTACAAGCTTTAAAAAATTAATTAAAGGAAAAGTTCATGAAAACTAAATCAAAATGAAAACCTACAATTCATTCATCAGTCCCCATAGCCACGTGCCACGTGTACAATTTCTGCTCTTTCTGGTCATTCCACTGACTGTGAGCAGCCATCTGTGGCCTTTTGGCTGGCTCATCAAAATCACCTTGGATGAGCATCATTTCTTCTAATTCTCCTCCTCTAGCCCACCAGCCACATCCTTCGTCCTGCAGACCACACCTGCCGGTTATTAAGTGTTGCTCTGCCCCTCCCCCACTGTCCTCTGGTCTCTGTGTTTTCATTCACCACCTCCTGCTGCTCTAGGCTCAATCTCTATGCAGTTGGACATGTGGGTATTGCTAACTACTGACCCGGATAAGCAAGAAACACAATTCAATGGACGTTTGCTCTTTGCAGATGATCCCGGAACAGGAGAGCCTTGGGGTGGCCCGTCCATATCCATTTATTCGCAGTGGCATTGCAACAAACGTTTTGTGGCTGGGGATTTCAAAGAAACGGGATTTTATTAATTTATGTGCTGAACCAGCATTACAACAGTTTATGTAGAGTTTGCAAGTGTTTGGGTTGTGAGCATGGACAACGTGAAACACTTAACGGAAAACTTTCACAAAACTATTTCCGGCAGTTTAGCTACGCGAGAATAACTTTCATATGACGATACCCTGAAAATAAAATCACTTTTTACTTAAAGCTGCTCGTCTAGTTGCTGTTTTAAACTTTATCCCAAGAACAGAGATGTTACTCGGTAAAATAGAACTGCAGCCTTCTCAACAGCAAGGTTCACTAATTGTTAAATGTTTTCTGGTGATGATTTTTTTTTTTAATTTTTGAATTTATAATGATTATTATAAAAGCGGTTGTTGATAGTATCACTATAATTTACTTTCTAATAGAATGATTTTTATTTTTAAATGTAAGAGCTACAGGTCTGATAATATTAGAATTTATTTTGTGCCATTTCTATAATGATGCCAGAAATACTGTCTTGTCAGCAGTATTTTTCAATGTTTCAGATTATTAACAAAATTATCCGTTTTAAAACTACGGCATTAAAATATACCCTCAATAAACCATTATAACGTCCAGGTCTTTGAAGTTTGTATAAATAATGACGTAAACATTTTTCTCTACAATGTAAAGTTTTAATTTCTACCAGAATAGAGCCCTCCTTTGATTAGAAATGTGATTCCCAGGGGCATCTGGGTGGTTTAGTCGGTTGAGCTTCCGACTTCAACTCAGGTCATGATCTTGCAGTTCATGGGTTCGAGCCCCACTTCGGGCTCTGTGTTGACAGCTCAGAGCCTGGAGCCTCCTTGGGATTCTGTGTCTCCCTCTCTGTCTGCTCCTCCCCCGCTCATGCTCTGTCTCTCAAAAATAAACAAACATTAAAACAACAATAAAAAAAAAAAAGAGATGTGATTCCCAAACTGTGAACCAAAGCACCCCCGGGGTGACATGGCAAACTCCAGAGGCACTGTGGGCTATTAAGGTGTTGGGGACACAGGTATCAGTTGGACACCACATGAACTATGTCCTTTAGACCTAACTACTGAATAAAGACAATTGTAAGGTGTTTTGTTTTGTTTTGTTTTGTTTTGTTTTGTTTTTTTGGCCTCAGGGCTGCAGGAATCAGGGAAATTTGGGAATCTCTGGATTAGAAAGATTAGTGGCCACAAAATACAAGATAACCGAGAAGTCCTTATGTAGTATAACCCTGTTGTTTTACACATGAGAACACAGTTCAAATCTGAAATCTGTGGTGGGTCCTAAACACTCAGCCTCCTGGCTCTCTGGTCAGGGCTGTAAGTCAAAAGACCCGATGAACTTGAAGTCTGTTGAGGCTTCCATTCTTCCGCTGCCCCTCTGCCTCACTGCTTCCTGGTCAGTAGACCTAAACTGTGAAGCCCCAGCTTGACCACCTCCCAGCTGAACAGCTCCAGCCAAGTTCCTGACCCTCTGTGAACCCACACTTCGTCACGGGCAAAATCAGTGGGATGACGATAATTGCTAATAAGAAAACGGAATCACTTCCAGAATCAGTAGAAATAACGCACTTGAAAAAGCCTTGTAAACTGCCAAGCACTTTATAAATTGTTTTTCACCAAACAGTATTTAAACATCTATGTTACAAGCACCGGGGAGACACAAAAGGAAATCAAAATCATCTCTGTGTTTAAGAGGCTTATCTCTCTGGGAGGGGAGAAATAGAAATGATTATAACAAAAATTGATTCCCGTTACAATGGTAGTAATGACCAAGTATAAGGTGAATAGGGAAGAAGGTCCTCCTGAGGGGGTTAGGAAGTCCTGGCCGAAGAGACAGGGCCTTCAGTCTGACTCAGAGAGTGAGTAAGTAATGGACGGGGGAGGGAGAGCAGGCCACCGAGGGGGAACAGCCCGGACCAATGAGAGAGGTGAAGGATTAGACTGCCTTCTGGATGGCATAGCACTCCACAGGGCTGGAGGGAGAAGGACAGGAAACAAGAGATGAAAGGTTACAGATGGGAGCCTAAATGCACGCGCTGGATCTTGGTTGTTCAGGGCCTGGCACTCCTTTCAAAGGAGTGGACGTTACCCCGAAAACCTTGTGCAGTGCGCGGCTCCTCCTCCCGGCCTGCATCTCAGATGGAGGCTCTGTAAATCTCGCCTCTTTAAAATTGACAGCAATACCTTAAGTTACTGGCACGTGGGTTTCATTTTCTTCGTGGCCATTTAATTCTGTCACACATAATGTCCCTAAGTGAAAGCCATCTTCCCGTCTGTCACATTCGCTAAGACATCAAGCTTTGGTGACGACGCCTGTCCTCACTGAAGCCCTACGAGGAGGCGCCCTCGCACCCTTCCACAATGAACACCAGTGGAAAAAAGGCCTTTATTATGGAATTCATTCACGATCAAGGGACCTCAGCTTTTGTGTGGGTTCCCTCCCAATGTGTCAAGCAGGTAGCCCCATTACCCGTGTGGCTCAGGCCCACAATGTCACAAGTGTGGGAGGCTCACAACCCAGAACGGGGATGCAGTCACGTTTTGGGCAACTCTCTCTGCTGAACATGCACAAGGCCCTGGGGTCCCACCTGTCGAACAGACTGACCTTTGAGAAGTCTGGCTCTTTCCTCCAGAAGCGAACGGGCTCCGCGGAGGTCCCGGCCAACTTAGCAGAGCCTTCCGGAAGGCAGAAGCTCCTCCTGCGTCGGGGCGCCAGAAGGTCAAGCTCACGGGGTGGGCCGCAGGTCACACGCATGCGCACTCACCTCACCGCGTCTCCGTGGACGTTTTATTAGCTCACGTCACCGCAAGAAGGACCAGGTACGAGTATTTTGAGACAGAGAGAGACCGTAGTCATAGAGGTTTTATTTTATTTGTTTATTTAGTTTAAAATGTTTGTTTATTTTTGAGTGGGGGAGGGGCAGAGAAACAGGGAGACACAGAATCCGAAACAGCTCCAGGCTCCGAGCTGTCGGCACAGAGCCCAACTCCGGGCTCGAACCCACGAACAGCAAGATCATGACCTGAGCCGAAGTGGGGCGCTTAACCGACTGAACCACGCAGGCGCCCCCATATGGCTTTTATTGTAGCCTATCGTTGTTATAGTTGTGTTTTATTAATTGTTGTTAATCTACTATGCCTATTTTATAAGTTAAGCTTTATCACAGATATGTGCGTACAGGAAAAAACAGTGTATGTAAGGTTCGGCACTATGCATGGTTTCAGGCAGTCACTCCAGGTCTTAGAATGTAGCCCCGATAGAACAGGGGGGACTTCTGTACTTGCCCCGACCTCGGCAAAGCCTGGCTTTCAGAGCCTGTCAAGACAGAGATGCTCTCTTGTTTTCTGTCTTGATCTCACGTTTGTTGCTTCCTCTCAACATCACACAGTTGCTTTGGTCAGGAGTGACTAAGCCATGGGTGGATTCAGGCCTCAAAATCCCTGGGATGAAACGGGGTTCAAACGGAACCGAGAGGTGGCAGGTGTCCCCCCAGTTGAAGGCACCCCACAGCACAGCATGTGGGGTACAGGCACCTCACTCCCTCCTACGCTGCAATCAGACCTGGTAACAAGCCTCTGTGGCCGGACTCTAGCAACTCTAGCAATAATTTAATTATTATTTATTCACTGCTTATTATTTTTCTATGCCAAGTGTTACAATAAACGTTAATCCTCATAATCCACCTGTGCGTTAAGTTCTAGTGTCACCTTTGAACTAGGTTATAATATTACCACCACTTGAGGTAAGGAAACCGAAGCTTGTAGAAGTTAAAGTTTATCCCAAGTCACGTAGGCTGTAAGTGGCAGAACTAGGATTTGAACTCAGGTCTGACTCCAAAGCCCCACGTCCTCACTGGAGGGATGGGAGCAAGAAGAGAGGTTCTGCAGGAAGACTCCAGGGTCCTGACACTCCTATATGTGTCCAATATCAGTGTGTTTGTCTCTCTTGATCCAGGAGATATCAGTGCTGATGGTTTTAAAACTCCTAACTGAACCAGTCAGAATATACATAGCAATCAGTCTCAACCCAGTAACTTGACCTACGTTGCCTTATGTCGCCATTGATACTTGAATGATAATCAGCTACTTTGACATCATGATTGCACTTGCTTCTCTAGAACTGAAATAGGTTAATGTACTTCTTGAACCCAACGTGGTGATTTAAAAAGGTCGAGTACATACAAAATAAGACAATGTCCATTGATGATACTTCTGCATTGAAAGTTCTTGGTCAAGTCTATGCCAAATTCTTCTCTGAACAAACTTAGAACTCTCTCTGGCTCAGAGGAGCATGAAGTCTGCTGTTCAGGGGTGTGTTGAACTGGCTTAGACTGGCTTATGAGAATGAGCTGTGTTTACCCCTTGGGAACTCTGCATTCACTGAAGTCCTATCAAATGGCCAGGACAGAGGTATTTATCTGTGTGTGTTAGTTTCCTAGGGTTTCCTTAACAAAGTACCACAAAGTACCATAATTGAGAGTTAACTATTATGTCATATGTTTATTAGTTATTATGTAGCATTCTTTTTTTTTTTTAATGTTTATTTTTTGAGAGAGAGAGAGACACACACACAGACAGACAGAGTGCAAGTAGGGGAGGGGCAGAGAGAGAGGGAGACACAGAATCTGAAGCAGGCTCCAGGCTCGGAGCTGTCAGCACAGAGCCTGACAGGGGGCCGGAACTCACGAACCATGAGATCATGACCTGAGCTGATGTTGGAGGCTTTAACCAACTGAGCCACCCAGGCGCCCCTATAGCATTATTTTCTTAACCACTGTAACGCTGTAAGTAATTGATAGCATAAAGATAGTATCAGTGATATATATGTTCTGTGTTCTCTTACAGTTCTGGAGGCCAGAAGTTAAGGTGCCAACAGGGCTATGCTTCCCCTAAGATTCTGGATGGAATCTTCCTTGCCTCTTTGTAGCTTCTGGTAGTGGCCATCGATCCTTGGAATTCCTAGTCCTGTAGATACATCCCTCCAGTCTCCACCTGTGTGGGCCCTGGCATTCTCCCTGTATGTCTCTCTGTGTCTCTTCTCTTATAAGGCCATCAGTAATGTTGGGTGAAGCCTCCACCCGACTCCAGTATGACCTAATCTTAACAAATGACATCTACAATGACTCTATTTTCCAAATAAGGTCACATCGGGAAGTACTGAGGGTTAGGACCTAAACATGTATTTTGGGGGGATGCAATTCAACCCATAACACCATGGATATCAGAAAATGCTACAAATTAGGGGTTTTTGTTTGTTCGTTTTTTTGAGTTGGTTTCCAGCATATCAGTGTGTCACATGGCATCAAGAGAGGGCCACTCGCCTCAAATATCACTTTTCCATGGGAGCTTTCGTCAAAAATTTCCTCATACTCCAAATAGACTACACCTCCCTGACAGAGTCAGAATTAAAGTTGGAAGCGTGCTAGGTGAGATTTGCCAGCCATTTATTAGCCCTTTAAAAATTTCTTGTATAGGGGCGCCTGGGTGGCTCAGCCCATTGAGCGTCCGACTTCGGCTCAGGTGGTGATCTCGCACTCCGTGAGTTCGAGCCCCGCGTCGGGCTCTGTGCTGACAGCTCAGAGCCTGGAGCGTGTTTCGGATTCTGTGTCTCCCTCTCTCTCTGCCCCTCCCCCGTTCATGCTCTGTCTCTGTCTCAAAAATAAATAAATGTTAAAAAATTAAAAAAAATTTCTTGTATGTATTTCCATTATTAAAAAAAATTGAAAAATACAGAAGAGTGGAAAGAGAAGTTAAAAAGAAGTCATTCCAAGAAGACCTATCATTAATTCTTCATACATTTTCAAAATACTTTGGGAACTTTTTTGTTATCTGTATGTCTCTTTTTGTGCCTGACCTGTTTGAATGCTTTGTCCTCTGATCCTCATGCTTTTGATTTGATAAATTTTAAAGATGAACAAGTAAGGGGCACCTGTGTGTTCCACCTCAGTCGGTGAAGCACCCAACTCTTGATTTTGGCTCAGGTCACGGTCTCATCGTTCATGAGATCGAGCTCAGTGTCGGGCTCTGCGCTGAAAGCCTGGAGCCTGCTTGGGATTCTCTTTTTCTCCCTGCCCCTTCCCCCCACTCCAAAAATAAATACGTGAACATTAAAAAAAAATGTATGAATAATAATACCTGAAGATAGCATCCCAGTTATAAAAATCGCACAATAAGATTAAGCAAAATCTGTCTTGCCTGCCACCCCCAAGATCCCAGTCCCCTCTCTGGAGGCAGACGCTGTCATCAGTCTTATGTGGATTCTTCCAGACCTTTTAAAAAAGTATTTTTATGCGTACATTTTTTGTTCATATAAGTGATACAGGTTTTTTTGTAAACATAAACCATAGCATGCTATGTATTTTATCCCCCAGCTTACTTCTCCCCTCTGTTCTTGAGAATTTCTCAGATTTCACTTGTTCTTTTTGATTGCTGCAATATATTTTTACTCTATAGATGTGCCATAAATTAATTATTTTCCTAATGCCGATTTTTAGGTTGTTTTCAATCATTCAGGATTATAACCAAGAAGCAATGAAAATCCTTATACATGCCCCTTTGTGCAAATGTCCAAGTGTTTCTCTAGGATAAATAACAAGAAGCAAAATTTCTGAGTTGAAGAATATTTAAAATTTTAATATCATGCAACTTTCCTTGAAAACAATACCAATATACTTTTCTACAGACAGTGTAGAAGAGGACCCATTTCTCCACATTCTAATCCATATGGGATATTCTATTCTAAAAATCTGTCTGGAAAACATGACCACAGCTTCTGCCCAGCTGGTGGGATTAATAGTTCTCAATGATTTAGGGCACCTAGATAGCTCAGTTGGTTAAGCATCTGACTCTTGATTTTGGCTCAGGTCATGATCTTACAGTTCGTGGGTTCAAGCCCTGCATTGGACTCTAGGCTGACAGCGTGGAGCCTGCTTGAGATTCCCTGCCTCCCTCTCTCTCTGCCTCTCTCCCTCCTGTTCATGCTCTCTCACTCTTTCTCCCTCAAAAATAAATAAATATTGAAAAAAAATAGTTCTCAGTGATTTGAACCCAGCCTTTCCCTTCCTTAATACAGACTATTGAGAGTTAACTCTGTATTATGTATTTAGTAGCTATTTACCATGTCACATTTTCCTAACCCATATAATAATGCAACTAATTCAAATTATAAAGACAACATCAATACCACTAATGATTATTAAATAATTGAAGGCTCTACATGGGACTCTGTCCTTGTTTGTTTATATCTAAGTTTCAAAAAAAATTCCAACTTTCTCTTTTCTGAATTTCCTAGGTTTTATCCAATTTCTCTGATTAACAACCTTATTCTTTAGCTCCAACTGTATATTCTTTGATTGTAGCTTCAAATTCCCAGATGGTCATCTTACCAGAAGCCATTCCTCCCCTCCCCCTGGCAGGAGCTTATTAATTAGGTTAAAGCGCAGTCCCAATAAGATTAAATTAACTGTGTCATCTAAGTAGTAAGCCGTCTCTCTTGTGATAGCCTTCTATTTAATGTCAAGAGATGAAGACCTTCTTGTCAAAATTTATTAAGATGTTTACATCTGCAATGTGCTCTTCAACCTCTAAACTAAAGAGAATTGTCTGGAATCACAAAACATGTTTTTGTAAGAAACCATACCAGCTTATGAAAGGCAAGACTAACATTTTTCTCTTAAGGTATAAATGGTGGCACCAAATACATTTTCTTCTCTTCTTTGTTTTCCAAAGGTTATAAAACTGAGAACAGCTTTTGTTTTGGGGGGATGCATGTTATGATTGGTTATCTTATTTTCGTGAGCGATTGATGAAACAATTTATAAAAATGTACATTTAGAATCTGGCTAGCCCTAAACCTGCAGGATGGGCCAGGAGGCTAGAGATCCAGGGAAGAGTTGCAGCTCAAGTCCAGAAGTAACCTGTTGGCAGAATTTCCTCTTTCTTTAGGGAGGTTGGTCTTTTTTCTATGAAGGCTTTCAACCTTTTAGACAAGGCCCATACAAATTATGGAGGGTAATCTGTTTTATTCAAAGTCTACTGATTTAAATGTTACTCTCATCTGAAAAAATACCTTTGCAGAAACATCTAGAAAAATCTTTGGCCGAATATCTGGGTACCATAATTGGATACATAAAATTAACCATAAGAGATGGCTTCGGTGGTGAAAAATAATGCTAATTCTACACAAAGTTTCTTTAAGAAGGTAGAAGAGAAGACATCCTAATTCATTTTATAAGAATAACATTACTCTGATGCCAAAAACAGAACAAGGCTTTACCAAAAAAGAAAACTACAGACCAATATCCCTCATAAATACAGACATAATTATCTTGTACAGAATATTAGCAAGTCAAATCCAGCAATTAATAAAAGGGATAATACATCGTGACCAAATAGAGTTTATCCTGGGAATGCAAGGCCAGTTTGGCATCTGAAAATCAGGCAACGTAATTCGCCATGTCAAGAACTGAAGAAAACCACATGATTGTTTCAATAGATGCAAAACAGCATTTGACAAAACTCAACTCTCGTTTATGATAAATCTATGAGAAAATGAATAGACAGGAAAATCCTCAAGTTGATAAAGGGCATCTATAAAAAATCTATAGTTAACATTATATTTAATGGTAAAAGACTGAATGCTTTCCCTAATATAGCAACAGACCAAGGACGTCCACTCTGACACTTCTATTGAACAATATACTATACTGAACAATACAGCTATTGCAAAAAGGCAAGAAAAACGAGTGAAGCACATATGCTGGAAAATAAGAAATAAAACTGTTTCTATTGGCCGATGACATGGTTTTCCATGTAAAAAAAATTTTTAAATCTTTAAAAATCTACCGGAAATAATAAATGAGTTAACCAAACTCACAGGATGCAATGTTAACATACAAAAACCAGTAACATTTTTATATACAAGCAACAAACGGTTAAATATTAAAGTTCTTTAAGTACTACTTACAATAGTACCAAAACATGAGATATTTAAGTATGAATCTGACAAAATATGTAAGATTCATATACTGAAAACTATAAAACATATGAACGAAGCAAAGAAAACCTAAATAAATGGTGACATATATAATTTCAAGGAGAGGGAGAGGGATAAGGAGGGAAAAGAAAAGGAAAAGAGGGAGGAGGAGAGAGAGGAATTACAACGATTTCGTTTGTGCAATTGTGAGGGCTGGCTAAGCAAGTGCCAACCCCAGGGGGATGGCAGTCAAGGTGGAAGATCCCAGGTTGGGACTAAAAGGCAGGGCAGGGGAGGAGGGCTGAGCTAAATGGGTGGTGGGCATGGAGGAGGGCACTTGTTGGACGAGCACTGAGTGTTGTATGTAAGCGATGAATCACTAAATTCTATTCCTGAAACCATTATTACACTATATGTTAACTAACTTGTATGTAAATAAAAAGAATAAAAGGTACGGTGGACCAAAGCTCTTGTCCATATGCAGAATTTCTTTTTTTGTTAATTTGAAGACCCAATATGGTTAAGAGTCGATTGTCCTACACTGATCTATAGATTCAACACATTCCCAATCAAAATCCCAGCAAAATATTTTTTTGTAGAAACCAACATTTTCTAAAATTTTTATAGAAAGTGTAAGAGCAAGAATTGTCAAAGCAATTTTGAAAAAGAGGATCACAGACCTCAACGAAAAACTTAAAACTCTAAAACTTTCAGAAGAGATATGAGAAAAGCCTTGTGATCTTGATTCGATTTCTTAGATATGACACTAACAGACTAGTCCATGAAATAAAAATTAATAAATAGAACTTTATCAAAAATTTAAAGTTCTGCATCTTGAAAGGCACTCTAAAGGGGGCGCTTGGGTAGCTTAGTTGGTTAAGGGTCCAACTTCAGCTCGGGTCATGATCTCACGGCCTGTGAGTTCGAGCCCTGCGTCAGGCTCTGTGCTGACAGCTGAGAGCCTGGAGCCTGCTTCGGATTCTGGGTCTCCCTCTCTCTCTGCCCTTTTCCTGCTCGTGCTCTCTTTCTGTCACTCAAAAATAAATAGGCATTTTTTTAAAAAACTGAAAGACACTCTAAAGAAAATGAAAAGAGATACACAGGCTGTGAGATTATTTGCAAAACACTTATCTGATAAAGGACTTATATTGAATTTATAAAGAACTCTCAAAACTCAATAATAAGGAGCCAAATAACTCCATGATATAGATATCCATAGAAATGGGCAAAATATTTGAAGAGACACCTCACTGAAGAAGGGTTATGAATGGCAAATAAACACATGAAAAAAATGCTTGCCATCTTTAGTCATTGGGCAATGCCAACTAAAAGGATAATAAGGAACACTTAGAGTGGGGAAAAAAAGACACCACCAAGTGCTGTCAAACACAACAGTGGGAATACAAAGTGGTACAACCCCTTTGGAAACAGTTTGGCAATTTCTGATAAAGTTAGACACTTTTAAATATGACATACCAGACCCACTACTCTGTATTTCCCTAAGAGAAATGAAAGCTAACCTTCACCCAAAAACCTGTAGGCAAATGGTTATAGCAGCTTTATTTATATTTGCCCCAAACTGGAAACAACTCAAATCGCCTTTAACTGATGGATCCATGAACGAGTTGCCATACATCTATATACTGGTATACGAGTTGGCAATAAAAAAATAAAAAAATGTACTGATACAATAACATGGTTGAATCTTCTATGCATTTTACGGAGTCTCTAAAGGCTACAAAATATATGATTTTACTTATATCACTGCTGTACTGAATGTGTCTCCCACCCCCAGATTCGTATGTTGAAGCCCTAACCCCAGAAGCAATGGTATTTGGAGGTGGGGCCTTTGAGAGGAATTCAGTTTAAGTGAGGTCATAAAGGTGGGGTCCCCATGATGAGATTAGCGTCTTTACAAGAAAAGGAAGAGGGACCAGAACTCTCTCTCCTTCCTGTGAGGACACAGTGAGAAGGCAGACATCTGCAAGCCAGGGAGCAGGCTCTTGCCAGGAACAAAATCTGCTGGCACCTTGATTCTGGACTATCAGCCTCAGAACTATGAGAAAGAAATGTCTAATGTTTAAACCACCCAGTCCATGATAATTTGTTAGAGCAACCAGAGCAGACTAACATAGTCACAGCCTCAAAAAAGCAAAACCATAGGAACAGAAAACTGATAAGTGGTTGCCAAGGCTTCAGGTTGGATCAGTTGTTTACAAAGGAGCATGGGAGAGTATTTCGGGCAGGATGGCTCTGTTCTTTATCTTGAGTACCGTGGTGGATACATCACTACCTGTGCTTGTCAAAACTTACGGAACAGTATGCTAAAAAGGATGACTTTTACTATCTGCAAATTTTATCCGAATACATCTGATTCCTGAAAATGTTATGTATGACAGCAAGATACAGAGCCAATGCCTGAAAAACAAAATAAAAGGAAGAATGAGCTGCTTTAGATGTAAATGGGCAAAGCCAAAAGATCTAGGCTAAATCATGAGAAATGCTGAAAGTAGACAAAAAGAGGAAAAGCTAGTTTCTGGTGAGAAGCCTTTCAGGAGAAGGACTGGGGGCTTTCTGTGGTCTACAGGTTCAGTACGTACACATACTATGAGTACACAATACAGAATATACAATACTGTTTGTTGCCATAACAGCTAAAAACTTAAGGCAGCCTTAGGAAGAACTCATTAGAAATAATAGTGTTTCCTACATGATCAAGGAAAGGTCACTTAGTCCTTGGCATACATAAAGAAAGATATCGAGAAGTAGCATAATAAAATTAAAGTAATGAAAATATACAGGTAACATAAAATAGTATGTATCTCTAGAATGTAGAGAAAAAGACACCATTATCAAAGTGCCATCTAAATCTAAAATAAGTTATTCTACTATATAAATAATATGTGTTTCTTGCAGAAAGGAGAAAAAATTCTCTTTTAAAAAAATTTTGATGTTTTATTTTTGAGAGAGAGAGACCGAGTATGAGTGGGGGAGGGGCAGAGAGAGAGAGAGAGAGAGAGAATCCAAAGCAGGCTCCAGGCTCTGAGCTGTCAGCACATTTTTTTTTTCCTTGTGACTTTTTTCTCTTAGAATGAAGGAAAGAAGGGAAGGAGGAAGGAAGGATACTAGGGTGTTTTAAAAATTGCTCTGTATACTTTTTTTTTCATACTCGAAGTATCTTATACCAGGAAGGAATACCTAGCCCTTGTAAACAACTCAGAGGACACATAAAAGTGTCAAAAAAAGGTAACCCCTCATTCAAAGAAAAATAATCTTAACATTTTGCTGCTTATTTTTCCAGACTGTGCCATACTTGCATTTGCCTGCATGTCATATGCACAACTTTTTGTATCCTTTTTGAAGAGGCCAAAATTTCTGGAAAATGTTCTTCGGATTCACGAAGTGAATACGGAGGTCTGTTCTTTGAGTCTTTGGAACGGCTTCCTTTCCTTGATTCTACAGCGTTTTCTCCTGGATGCATACTCCTGTTTGCAAATGGATTATGTGGCTTGTCCTTCGCCCCACACTCTCCACTTGGGGGCTATCGCAATCCATCTCAGACCAGCAGCTGATCGGAGGACGACACACACCGTTCCCAAACCAAGTCTCCCTGTCCCACAGGCGTTCACGGAGGGCAGCTCTGCCTCCCAAAGTGAGAAGTCTTCAAAAGGAACCCCCCTGATTTGCCTAAGCCCTTAAATCGTGTTAATTCTTGAAAAACTGCAAACCCCGCGAGGCTCTGCTCCTGGGTGCCCCGCCTCCACTCCTGCGCCTGCGCATTCCGAGAGTGGACCACAACTCCCAGGATGCATCGTGACGCCACCCGCGCAGCCCTACTTCCTGCCCGGGCGTTTCCTGGGTAACAGTGGCTCGGCCAGTCTGGGAAAAGTTTAAGGTGGGAGGGGCTTGTGGGCCGCCTGCAAGGCTTCGGAAGTAGCTGACTGTTATCGTTATTTTTTCTGTCACAAAAAGGGCGTCTGGTTTTATGGTGTGCACAGACTTTGCTTTTCTGAACCAGGAGATGATGGTTCTTTGCACCTCGCTGTAGGCAGGCCCGGCACAGGTGGTTCTCGGCTTGCCCTTGTTTATTGTCTTTCTGCCCCTTCTGGAATGTAAGCTCCACAAGGCAGGGATTTTTGTCTGTGCTTCACAGATGTATCCCCAGCACCTAGCACAGTGCCCGGCACGCAGTAGCCTCTCAATACCTGTGAATGATTGAATGAAGTGTTAAGATGAGCACCCAGTGAATATTTGTGGAATGAACAATGAATACGTCAACCTGGGGTATTCCTGAACAGTCTCAGTAGGAGGCAGGGAGGGTGGAAGGATAGCAGATTGTAGGGAAGAAGGGAGGAATTTCAGTTTGATACGTAAGCAGGTGGAAATAGTGAAAGAAGCAGCTTGGAAGGACCTGGGTGTGCATTCCGTGTCCGCCTTCCTTAGCTATGTGGCTTTGGACAGGTTCTCTACTCTCTCCGAGCCTCAATTTCTTCATCTGTAAACTGAGAAGAATAATACCTCGTTCACAGAGTTGTTCCAATCACGAAAAGTGTATGCATAGAATAGGTTCAGCATAGGGCCTGGGAGGTAGTGAGCATTTCTTAAGAGGTAGCTGTTGTCACTATCGCCCTTATTCAGTACCAAAGTGCGGACATTAATAAGAATCATTGACCTAGACTAAAAGTTAAATTCTTGGAATTGAAAAGATAAGTCTTGTGGGGCGGGGATGCTAAACTCAGAATGGATGTTAATACACGAGCGCAGACTTCCCAGCGAGCTTGGTTCAGGATCTTTTTACGTAGCTGCAAAACAAAATGAAAATCTTTCAGCCTGTGCAACCCAGAAAACAGCTTACCCCAAACCCTTCAGTTTGCCCCAAGGTGCCACTTTAAGTGCAGGGCTAGTGGGTTCCAGGTCAGAGGCTCCATTCATTCGCTTTCTACTGATACATGAGAGAAAATGTGCACTCTTTGCTGCTGATGCTGTGCTCGCCAGGATTGTTTTGTTTTCTCCTGAGGTTGTTGCTTTGGACAACAAAAGAGATGTTAGGTTCCAGAAAAGCATTATAAATACCCTACCCCAGCTCCTGTATAATTATTACCTCACATAGCTAGCAGGCATTTAAAAAACATCCAAAGGAATATACGCTCATCTTGAACCCTGTACATGTCTTGTTGCCTACATAGTGATACAGAATTTTTAGTTTTGGTCTCCTCTGATAAAACATAATTTTTTTCAGTATGTGAGTTGTGTGCTTTTCAGAGAAATACTAATTTTGAAAAAGATAGTGTGGACCTGGTCATTCTATGACATCATGTCTGCTTTTAACTTCTTGTAAGGCAACAGTTATAGCCATGAAGCAAAGTAGATTTCACGTAGAAGAAAGATGAAGGCCGGATGTTTGAGGTTTTTCTTTTGGCCTTGCTGTTTCCTGTAGTACCTGACTGCAGCTAGTTATAATGTGTCATGTTTATTTCAGGTGTGGGCAGATTGTGAAAAAATAGACAGTTGGCTGCACTATTTGAGCTGTTTTTGCTGCTTGATTTCTGCTTTGCGCTGTTGTTATAAGAAATCAATGGGAGAGCGAGCCATGTTTCAGAATGATCGGTGCTTTCAGCAAATCTTGTTTTGGCCCAAGGCCATTTATTTCTTCACGTAGATAGGACTGTAAAACTTGGAGTATTGCTTCTGGAGTGTCATCCAACTCAGGATGGCTGGACTTAGGTGGGTCAGCGTGGTCACCTCGACCTTTCTTCAAGATTACAAGATAATTTTGTATCTAAATGTTTGGGGTGGGTCATAAAAGAATCGCTGTTCTGTGCTCTGTTTTCAAAGTGGGGGAAAAAAACGGATTTAAATAGAATTACTCTTTGCTCTCCAGTGTATTTTGTTTTATACATGTTCCTAAGTAGTTAGGAATTAGAAAAAGAATTAAAACAGTACTTTTAAATGTATTATTTTTAAATTAAGGGTAACTGAATGTCAATGTAATTCAATGTCAAATTAAGACTAATTGATGTCCTATCCAAAACAATAGAATATCTTAATAAATCCTTTCCTAATAGGAATAGCCTAGGGTAAGAGTGAGTAAGACTCCAACACTTGACTTTGTTTTAGTGGTGAGATGCTCAAATCTGCATCCTCTCTAATAAAGCCCTTAGCAGAGTTGGAAGCCATATCTTCTATTATTTATTTAACGTTATTGCACAACCTCGCACTCTTCACTGCACAACCCCAGGGGGCATGATGCACACCAAATTGTGTTTTTTTCCAAAGAGGAGACCTTGATTATTTGTTTCCATCAGTTTCTTAAAAGGTGGAAAGGGAGATAATTGAGGTTGCATTTATACATTGCTCTTTTCATTCTTGAGATAGGACAGCCGTAGTCACTTTTTGAGTAAAATTGGGATCCAGTTCCTAAGGTTCCTGCCACTTGCCAAGGACACCCTGGCTTGGAGTTCTTGTTCTCACCTAACTTGCTCTCTCAGCCTCCGTGGGGGGACGCTGTGCTTTATGTTGCCAGATTCTTACCAGACATCTTATTCTCCAGCTCCCAGGTAACATGTCTCCCCTATCTTTTCCAAGTGTGTGGAGCCTAAGTTTTTATTTCTTGAGCCTCTTTTCCTTCGAACTCTCCGAGGAAATGACATTTTTAATCTTTTTTTCTTTTTTAATTTTGAGAGAGAAAAAGCATGTGTGTGCGTGTGTACAAGAAGGGGAGGGAAGGGGCACCTGGGTGGCTCAGTCGGTTGGGTGGCCGACTTCGGCTCAGGTCATGATCTCGCGGTCCGTGAGTTCGAGCCCCGCGTCGGGCTCTGTGCTGACAGCTCAGAGCCTGGAGCCTGTTTCCGATTCTGTGTCTCCCTCTCTCTGACCCTCCCCCGTTCATGCTCTGTCTCTCTCTGTCTCAAAAATAAATAAACATTAAAAAAAAAAAAAAAAAAGAAGGGGAGGGGGGCAGAGAGAGAGAGAGAGAGAGAGAATCCGAAGCAGGGTCCACACTGTCAATGAGAGCTCCCCACGGGGCTTGAACCCACGAACCGTGAGATCATGACCTGGCCCAAAATCAAGAGTCGGACACTTACCTGCCTGAGCCACCCAGGAGCCCCTTTATTCTTTATCATACAGAACAATTTAGCCGTATACTCCCATCTCAGCCTTGGACTTTACATTTGCATATCCAAAATCGTATTAATATGACCTGCTAATCAAGGGTCTTATATTAGGTCATCCACCCCTTAGTGCTGACAAAGGTTTTGAAATTTTGAGTCTTTTCTTCCCTTTCTGTTTTAAGTGAATGTGAGCCTTATTTTCTAACTAATATAAATTATGCCATGCTCCCATAGAAAGAAGAAGCAGTTAAAGTCATTTGTTTATTTCAAATATTCTTCACCCCCCCATGCACGTTATTCTCTTCATTATTTAACTTTATAAATAAATATAAGTAAATAAATAGAAACATAAATAAATATAACTTTAACTAAATAAATTCTGCACACCTGTTAGGTCCCAGACACCAAAAATAGGTATGGGAATATAACAAAGAAAAACAAGACAGTCTCTTCCCTCATACATTTCACATTCTAGTAAGGAGTGAGAAACAGACAGGAAACAAATGGACAAATTATATAATGACAGACAATGGTAGGTGCTGGGAAGACAAATAATCTCAGATAAAGAGCTAGGAAATGATAGTACTATTCGTTTAGACAGGATGGCGAGGGAAGGTCTTTTTTTTTTTTTCTTTAAAATTTTTTTTAACGTTTATTTATTTTTGAGACAGAGAGAGACAGAGCATGAACGGGGGAGGGGCAGAGAGAGAGGGAGACACAGAATCGGAAGCAGGCTCCAGCCTCTGAGCCATCAGCCCAGAGCCCGACGCGGGGCTCAAACCCACGGACTGCGAGATCGTGACCTGAGCTGAAGTCGGATGCTTAACCGACTGAGCCACCCAGGCACCCCAGGAAGGTCTTTTAGAAATAGTGAGTAGGTTCCAGAATAAAGTGAGGAAGGGAGCCATACTCACTTCTTGGAGAAGAACATTTCAAACAAGGAAATAGTAAGTCCAAAGGCCCTGGGGCAGGGAGGGCCAGGGAATAGCAGTTTGGACAGAGTGGCTAGCACACGTGAGAGATGATGCTAGTAATGGGCAAAGACATTGCAGAGGAAACCAAGGGCCAGATCGCACAGGGTCCTGCTGGCTAAGGGTTTGCATTTTATTTTAAGTGTGATGGGAAATCATTGTAGGGTTTCGTGCAAGAGAGTAACAAGATGTGGCTTATATTTTATTTTGTTGCTGTTGCAATATATTTCATATACTGTAAAATTTAGCCTTTAAAAAGTGCACAATTCCATCGTTTTCATATAATGTATTCACAGGATTGTGCAGACGTCACCACTTCAGAGCATTTCATGACCCCCAAAAGAGACCTCTTAGCAGTCACTCCCTACTCTCCCCAGACCCTTAAAAACCCTAATATATACATATTACACAGAGTAGAACAAAGGTGAGGGTGACAGCATATTTCTTGCCAGAAATAATGCAAGTAATAAAACAGTGGAGCAGCACTTTTAAGGTAATAAAAAATTTTATTTTATTTAAATTTTTTTTTAATGTTTATTGATTTTTGAGAGAGGGAGAGAGGGCGGGGGAGGAGCAGAGAGAAAGGGAGACACAGAATCCGAAGCAAGCTCCGGGCTTCGAGCTGTCAGCACGGAGCCCGCCGTGGGGCTTGAACCCACGAACTGCAAGATCATGACCTGAGGTGAAGTCAGATGCTTAACCGACTGAGCCACCCAGGCGCCCCCCCCCCACCCCCCCCCCCCCGCCAACCCCGCAAAAAAAATTTTTTTAAGATTGCCTGGAATTCTGTACCTGGCAAATCTATCTTTGAAATATGCAAGTGTGACAAAGGTTTTTTTCGGATGTGCAAAAGCTGAAAGAATCATCACCAGCAGACTCACATCACAAGCAATAGTAGGGGTAGCCCTTCGAAGAGAAGGAAGATGAATGATAACAGTTGGAAAGGTGGATGTAAGCAAAGCCAGGAAAAGCACCAGACAAGGGAACTACATGGGTAAATATGTAAGATTTTTAAAAGTATTTAAACCTTGTTAAAAAATAGCTAACTGTTAACAAAAATAACTGTAATATAGGGCTACAACATGTATAAAACTAAACTATGTGATAATTATAGCAGAAAGGTTAGGAGGGGAGAAATGGAAGTATGTTATTTAAAAAAAATTTTTTTTTAATGTTTATTATTTGAGAGACAGAGAGCAAGCAGGGAAGGGGCAGAGGGAGAGGGAGACACAGAATCGGAAGCAGGCTCCAGGCTCTGAGCTGTCAACACAGAGCCAGACACAGGGCTCGAACCCACAGACCATGAGATCATGACCTGAGTTGAAGTTGGCTGCCTAACTGACTGAGCCACCCAGGTGCCCGGAAGTGTGTTATTTTTAGATTCTTATATATAAGATGGTATAATATCACTTGAAGACAGACTGTGGTAAGTTCAGATGTCTAAAGCAACCACAAAAATAATAAAACAGTTATATCTAATAAACTAACAAAGCAGATCAAATTAAATCATAGAAAATACTTAATAAAATTAAAAGAAGGCTGAAATAAAAGAAAAAGGGGAAAAACTGATGGGACAAATTGAAAACACAGAAAAATGATAAATATGAACATAACCATATAAGTAATCAAATTAGGGGCGCCTGGGTGGCTCAGTCGGTTAAGCCTCCGACTTCAGCTCAGGTCACGATCTCCCGGTCCGCGAGTTCGAGCCCCGCGTCGGGCTATGGGCTGATGGCTCAGAGCCTGGAGCTTGCTTCCGACTCTGTGTCTCCCTCTCTCTCTACCCCTCCCCCGTTCATGCTGTGTCTCTCTCTGTCTCAAAAATAAATAAATGTTAAAAAAAAAATTTTTTTTTTTAAATAAGTAATCAAATTAAATGTAAATGGTCTAAATTTAACATAGAGATTTTCAGAATGGATGAAGTAGAATTTGTTTGGGGGCATGCTAATTTGGACTCAATTATATGCTACCTACAAGAATCACACTTCAAATGCAAATATATAAATAGATTAACAATAAAATAATGAAAAAATATTTGCCATGTTAATCCTAATCAAAAGAAAGTATGGCTATATTAATATCAGATAAAGTAAACTTCAGAGCAAAGGATGTTACCATAGATAAAAATGTAATTCCATAATGATAAATTTATAATTTGTCAAGAAGGCATTCATCAAGACAAAGCACTAAGATAATATGTGATTTGAACACTATCAATCATATTAACCTGCTTGACAGTCATAAAATATTTAACCTAAATATGATACAATACACATACTTCTAAAATGTACATGGAACATATACCAACATGGGCAATATTCTTGTCCATTAAATAATTCCAAATAAATTCTAAAAGATTCAGTTCATGCAAAGTAGTTCTCTGACTACCATAAAATTAAGTTAGAAATCAATGACAGAAAGATCACTGGAAAATCCTCAAATATTTATAATCTAAATAACAAATGGTTAAAGAATAAATCAAAAGGAAAGTGAAAAAGTATTTTAAAAGAAATAAAACTAGGGGCGCATGGTGGCTCAGTCTGTTAAGTGTTCGACTTTGGGTCAGGTCATGCTCTAACGGCTTGTGGGTTCGAGCCCCACGTCGGGCTCTGTGCTGACAGCTTGAAGCCTGGAGCCTGCTTGGGATTCTGTCTCTGTCTCTCTCTCTCTCTCAAAAATGAATGAACATTTTAAATTTTTTTTTAAAAAATAAAAGAAATAAAACTAAAAAGGCATCATATAAAATGCACTGGATTACCCTGAAATAATATGTAAAAAGAAATTTATTGAATTAAATGACTATATAAGAAAAGAAGGAAGATCTTAAGTTATTAACCTCAGCTTCCACATAAGACACTAGAAAAAGAAGAGCAAATTAAAACCAAAATAAGTTGAATTAAAAAAAAATTATAGCACAAATCAATAAAATAGAAAAAAAACAATAGAGGAAGTCAATGAAAACACCAATAAAATTGATGTATTTTTAGCTAGAAAGATCAGGAAAAAAAATAGATGACGCGAATTATCAACATCAGGGTTAGCATTGCTACATTTTCTACTGATATTAAAAGTATGATGAGGAACATCATGAACAATTTTATGCCAGTAAATCCAACAAGTTAGATGAAAGGGACAATTCTTTGAAAGACACAACAAATTACAAAAGCCCAATCAGAAAGAGGTATCCTAATTGCTCTTTTTGTACTAAAGAATTTAATTTGTGACTGAAACCTTTTCATGAAGAAAACGTCGAGTCCACATGACTTCATCAGTGAGTTTTACCAAACATTTACGAAAGAGATAATACTACTCTACACAAATGCCTTCCGAACGTTGGAAAGGTGGAATTGTTTTTCAGCCAGCATTACCCTGACACCCAAACTAAAGACATTATAGGTAAAGAAAACTCCAGATCAATATCCCTTGTGAATGTAAATGAAAAAATTCCAATTCAAACTTCAGCAAATTGCCTCCAAAACAATAAGACGTCGTGACCAACTGGGGTTTATTAGGAATGCCAGATTGGTTTAGCATTTGAAATTCATTGAGGTAATTCACTATGTTTAAAAAAAAACAAAACCAACCACTTTTTAAAACGGTGACAGTCTTAATAGAAATAGAAAAAGCATTTGACAAAATCCCACATCCATTCATGTTAAAAACTCTCAGAAAACTAGTAGTAGAGGAACCTTTACAAAAAATCTATATTAACATCATACTTACTAGTGATACAATAAAGGCTTTTCCTCTAAGATCGAGAACAGGACAAGAATGTTTTCATCCCTTTTGTTCAGCCCTGTGCTAAAAGTTAGTTATACAAACAAAACTGTCTTTATTTGCAAATGATATGCTTATCTATCTGGTCTTTATTGTAACCATTCAACCTTGCCATTGTAATGCAAAACCAGCCATAGACAATATATAGCCAACGAATGTGTCTGTGTTCCAGAAAAACTTTACCTAAAAATCAAGCCTCAGACCACATTTGGCCCACGGGCCATTCTTTCCCAACCTTTGGTCTATGTAGAAAATCCCTTGGAATCTACAAAACATTTCTAAAGGTTGTAGGCTACAAGACCAATTTATAAAAAAATAATTTTGTTTGTATATAACAACAATGAACAATCCGTGTAAACGTGTATATTATTATTAAATTGCACATATAAATACATAATGGTTGTATACTATGAAATAATTGCACATTGTTAAACTGTACATATGATAAATATACAATTTGCTGTGTTTCAGTTGTAGCTCAACACACTTTTTTAGTTTAAAAAAGTGGCAAGAATAACATACCATATTCCTGTCACTCAGCTTTAGTAGTTTTAGGAATTCCTCTGTTCTCTTTCTAGGAGTTTTGCTGTAAAGAGAAACAGAGAAATGGGCCTTATCTAGAAGGGATTATGGGATAAAGTGAGGGTTTTTATTTCTTTATTTTATTTTTATTTTTCATTTTGAGAAGGAGAACAGAGGAGAGGCAGCAAGAGAGGGAGAGAGAGAGAGAGAGAGAGAGAGAGAGAGAGAGAGAGAATCCCAAGCAAGCTCCACACTGTCAGCACAGAGCCCGATTTGGGGCTCGATCTCATGAACCATGAGATCATGGCCTGAGCTGAAATCAAGAGTCAGATGCTTAACCCACTGAGCCACCCAGGTGCCCTGGATTTTTGTTTTTTATTAAGGTGGGATATGCTACAGCAGGTTTATATGTGGATGAGAGGAGAGGACACATGGAAGCATAAAAAAGAGGAACTGAGTCCTTGAGTGGGCAGGAGAGGCTGGGCTTGTGTCCTGTGTACAAGGGAGGCACAGGCCTCCGTACCAGACAAAGACGGATAGGATAGGACTTGCTTAACATGCCACAGTGGCTCTTTGTTATTGATGATGCTTATGTCAACAAATACAACAATGAGAATAGTTGGGAGGTCTTTGTAGTCATTGTTAAATGCGTCCCACAAATTCAGCAGTACTTGACTTTCTTTGATGAGGTTTTCAACCAGCACACTGATGAGTATCTTATAGGTACAGATTTCTAGGTGTCCCCAGCTAAGAAAGAATGATGCCTGCAACCCCAGCTCTCCCTTGAAGCCACGTTCACTTAGCTTAGTTTGGAGCAATCGACTGATAGGGATGATGGAAGGTCCTCTGCCTATGTATTTAGGGTAGAGTTATATTGCCATTTGAGGTTTGCAGTGTTAGTAGTATTTTCGTGAACTAAAACCTCTACCCCCTACTCCCTGTTCCTTTGCCAGCCCCACAACCATCAGTCTCCCCACCACTACTAATAGAGCAAAAACTAGCAGTATCTTCCATTTATTAAGTAGTAGTCACCGATACCTCACAATGGCCCTATGAAGTAGATAGTATTATCCCCTGTTAACAGTTGTGGACAATGAGGCTTGCAGAGCTTAGGTCAGGGTCTCAAGTCACATCTCCGAAGTAGCAGAGCCAGGATTAAAATCCAAGTCCGTGCAACTCCAAAGTCTTTGCTCTTAATGAGAATTGTATGTTAAGCCACCTCCCCCTCTCTGAACAGTTTCCCTGGCAAGAGTGGATATATGCATATTTCCCTCCAACTCTAATTTATTGTAGGGGCCACATGTTGACATAATAAAGGAACTCAGAAGAATAAAAATAATTCACAGTGCCAACATCCTGTTGTAGCAACTGTTTCATTTTTCCGCATTTCCTTTTGATCTTTATCCATATGTACATATTTTACATAGTTGTAGATATAATTTTGCATTCTGCCTCTATAGTTAGTATTATAGCAGACATTTTCCTTGTTGCTGTTCGGTCTTCAGTGGATGCATAATATTCCATTTTGTTAAAAGTGCAGTGATTTAGTTCACCTGATGGACAAAGTTGTTTCCAGTTTGTTGTTGTTGTTGTTGTTGTTGTATAAACTACACTGCAGCAAAACATTTGATTCCCCTCCCCCATCTTTTATAATTTTTTAAAAGAGTAAATTCCAGGGGCACCTGGGTGGCTCAGTCGGTTAAGCGTCCGACTTCGGCTCAGGTCACCATCTCGCGGTCCGTGAGTTCGAGCCCCGCGTTGGGCTCTGGGCTGATGGCTCAGAGGCTGGAGCCTGCTTCCGATTCTGTGTCTCCCTCTCTCTCTGCCCCTCCCTCGTTCATGCTCTGTCTCTCTCTGTCTCAAAAATAATAAAATAAACATTTTAAAAAAATTTTTTTAAAAAAAGAGTAAATTCCCAGGAGTGAGACTATAGAACAAAATTTTAACACGTTTATGGCTTTGATACTTTAAGAGAGAGTCAAATTAGGAAAGTATGTACCTTTGATGATAGTAAACAGATATCCAACCCACAAAAACAGGTTAACTACATAAATTCTTGTTTAGGGGAACCAAATAAAGAAAACGGGGAGAGATTGCTCGTGGGTGCAGGGTTTCTTTTTGGGGGTGATGAAATGTGTGGAATTAGCTGGTGGTGATGGTTGCACAGCTTTGCGAATATACCAAAAATACTTTGTGTATACTAGAAAAAGGTGAATTGTATGTTATGTGCATTATATCTCAATAAAGCCATTATAAGGAATTAAAAACAAAGCTTCTGATATTCCAGGTAAGGATTTCAACCATTGCTATCGACGTTCTGTTTGTTTTCACATTCAGAAGCAGCACATCACAGTGCTTAAGAGCATCAGACTGTCAGGGTTGGACTCACGGTGTCACTTAACTGCCGAGTGACCTCTGGCCACTGTTGTAAGTTGAGTCCTCCTGAAACACGCTGATACAGACTTTGGGGTACAGGATGTTTACTGAGGATCAGCACTTATGAAAGCTCGGCAGAAGCAGGCCTGGGTGGAGGAAGGGGTAGGAATGGGACGCGGGTCAGCCCCGGTCACCACCCCTGCAGGGAACTCTGGACTGTCTGTGTCCTTCGCTGAGCTGAAATGGCCAGGCCGACCTACGTCTGTGACAGCAGAAGGCTGACTACTCTGCTCTGCCCGCCCCCCCCCGACGGGTGAGCCACACCACCAGGCGCCTGGATGGCACATTTCCATATCTGCCACAGCACGTGGCTCCTGACGGTCTGTGGGTTCAAGCCCTGCATCTGGCTCTATGCTGACCGCCGGGGAGCCTGGAGCCTGCTTCGGATTCTGTGTCTCCCTCTCTCTCTCTGCCCCTCCCCTACCCATGCTCTGTCTCTCTCTGTCTCCCAAAATTCATTCTTAACATGAATAGATGTTTAACAAAAATAGTATCTACCTCTTAGGATTGTTAGAGAATCAAACAAGAAAATACATGTGAAACACTCAGAGCTTGTCATACGATAAAAGTTCCGAAAATCCTAGCTGTTACCGTTTTATTATTACTCTACTGAATAATAAAGTCAGTTTTCCCCAGGCTGGCTGAAGAATTGCGACACAGCATATATACTGAGAAGGCTCTAAAGACTTCTTTTTTTATAGGCTTTATTTATTTTTTTCATGTGTATTTATTTTAGAGGCAGAGAGACAGAGCACAGGCAGGGGAGGGGCAGAGAGAGCCGGGGACAGAATCCGAAACAGGCTGCGGGCTCCGAGCTGTCAGCACAGAGCCCGATGTGGGGCTCGAACCCACAAATCGTGAGATCATGACCTGAGCTGCAGTCGGAGGCTTAACCGACTGAGCCACCCAGGTGCCCCTATAGGCTTTATTTTTTAGAGCATTTTCATGTTCACAGCAAAACTGAGCAGAAGGTACAGAGAGTTCTCATAGACCTTCCCCCCCCACACACACACACGCCCCCCACATACAGCCTCCCTCACTATTCTGAAGACTTTTAAGAAAAGGAACAACGTCTTTCTGCAGTGGCTTGTTTATATTTTGAGGCCAGAACGGGCAGGACCTACAAGGAATGAGTGGAATGTTGTGAAAGCCTCCCTGCCCCAAATCTCCCCATTATCTGTCTACCCCTGACTGATACTTCTATCCCATCCCATCATTCTTGGGTCCATTTGGTGAGTACGGCAGATCTTCCCGCTATGGCAGTGAGCTGTAGGCAAAACCTCACGTCCAGGAAATGAGTTTTGCTCTAGTTGTAGAATGGGCAGAGCTGCCCAGGGCAGGAATCGCAAGGCGGTGGGTCTGGACGTTGCCCATAGCAGGTCCTGTGCACTTGGGAGGAGGGCAGTGTGAGCCCATGGGTGCCTTTCACCCAGGCTTGTACGGGAGGATCAGGCAAGGGGCACAGATCTCAGTAGGTAACAGGAGCCTTTGTTTGTCACAACTTGATCCTTCGTATGACTCTCCTCGAGAGGAGAGACAGCCTAGACTTTTCACTTTCTGATTTTGGGGTTGGTTTCAATTTTATTCACGTTGGTTGGGAGAAATTATCTAAGTGTTGAAACAACTTTGTCTTGTCTCCTCCCCCTCCCCCTCCTCCCCCATCCTCCTCTCCCTCCCCCTCCCCATCCTCCTCCTCCTCCTCCTCCTCTTCTTCAATCATCTCAGAGTGAAATGGACTTTTTGGGGGGAATACGTTCGATGAATTTTAGCACATAGACATTTATGTAACCACTATCACAATCAAGATACTGAACAAAATTTCAGCCGCTGGTCTGTGCTCCATTACTGTTGTTTGAGACAACTCTGCTTTTAATAATCTAGTATCTTATCCTCGTGGGGTTTGCAAAGACCATGGGCTTTGGAGTCAGAGAGAAATGCTACCTCCTCCATTGCTAAGCATGTGATTTGGGGAGGGTAACTTAATGACACATGGAAAGAAAAGGTAACATATTTATAGGGTCTCCTCTCCTGCCCAATGAGGGTAAAGCCTGTCTTTGCCATCTTGGTAACTGGACCCTACCTGACAGATCAGGGTAAAATTAAGGGGGGGGGGGGGGGGGTCCAAAAAAGGCTAGCCGTTATTATTTTCTTCCTCTACTGAACCACACAGCCAGTTTTGCCCAGACCACGCCAGACCACTCAGAACTGAGAAAGTTCTGAGGACTTTTTAAAAATATAGACCTGATTTTTTTTAGAACCGTTTTAGGTTCACAGCAAAACTGATTTACAGTGGAAAGGGCAGCAAGTTACTTGGGGGGAAGAATGGATTTGGCAGGGGAAATGAGAGAGATGGAAAGAAAAAGAGCCAGCACAGGCTGTGTTTGAAGAGAGAGTTTTGTTTTGTTTTCTTTGGCAGGGGGTGGGGGGGGGGGTGGAGGGGGGAAAGGTTAAGACGTAGGGAGACAAAG
>NW_026059753.1:0-35947 GCF_023721935.1 Panthera uncia | reverse complement strand
GCTCTGTTTCTCTTGCTCTCAAAATAAATAAATATTAAAAAAAAAAAGATTAACCTGATATGTAATTTTAAAGCAACTCCCAGACATTGTCAATTTTACCAAAAAAAAAAAAAAAAAAAAAAAAAAGACTAACCTAGTATGGTATCATAAAATAGAAATAAATTGAATTGCTACGGAGTTGCTACTTCTGAATTTAAAACTAGACAAGATGAAGCAGATCTCTACAGTTTTTACTTAAATAATTCATTTTTTAATGTTTATTCTTTTTTGAGAGAGAGAGAGAGAGAGAGAGTGCAAGCACAGGACAGGCAGAGAGAGAGGGAGACACAGAATCGGAAGCAGGCTCCAGGCTCTGAGCTGTCAGCACAGAGCCCAAGGCAGGGCTTGAACTCACAAATCATGATATCATGACCTGAGCCGAAGTCAGACGCTTAAGTGACTGAGCCACCCAGGCGTCCTTTAAATAATGCATTTTTTGATCAAACAACATATATGCTTACGTATGGACAAATAAAACCGACCTTAAAATACTAATTTCATTTCCTCTGCTATTTTTTGAAGGAAAAAAAGAAAAAAAAAAGATGATGCTGACCTACTATTAGGCAGCAAAACAATGTTTCAAGAAAACCAAGTGACTTGAATAAAGAAAATTCTCAAAGATGAGTAGGTCATAAACCTGCAGACAGCATGGCACAGCAATCAGTGTGTTCAAACTCCAGCCGTATCAACATGTTGACTTGAAGACTGAGGCATATATAAAAGTAATTGTATACTCAGGGGCATGGAATCTGGAAGTCAGCAGACTGCTTCTATGAAGAGTTTCTTTGTTACTTTGTTCTTTGTTACTCTACAGTCTTCCAAAAAATATCTAAGATCAAACTGCTTAGTTAGCTTTTAAGAGTGTGACTTTGGGGGGGAAATATGTATGTGTGTGTATAGCACCATACTTATTTTGTTTTCTTTTCCTAAAAATACTGTAAAAAGCAGGAGGAGCCAAGATGGTGGAACAGCACGGAAGTTTTTTTGTGTGTCTCGCGTCCATGAAATACGGCCAGACCCACACTAAACCATCCTGCACCCCTAGAAAACTGATTGGAGGATTAAGACAACACTCTGCACAACCTGAAGCACAGAATTCAGCAGGTACACAGCGCAGAGAGGTGAACTGTGGGACAGAGAAGTCAGAGAGGGCAGGGAGCTTTGTGTGGGGACAGAGGACAGAGATGGGAGTGGGGGGGAGTACGGGAAAAGCACCACCATCCCCCCACCCAAAACAGCCGGAGAGAAAGTGGAAAAGTGGAAATAGCCACAGGGACTGAACTAAAAAGGGAGAAAGGAGAACGGAGAGGGTTTAAATTCCATTAAGACTCTATAAACAGGGAGACCGCAGAGCCTGAAACTCCGCAGCTCCATATGTGGCAGTGCTCTGGTGGGAAAGGCGAATCCCCAGGAGCAGGGTGAAGTCTGGGGGGTCCCCAGGTCACATGGGGAGAGGCGGTTCCCCTGCTGGGAGGACATTCGGTAGAGGTTGTGAGGCCACCCCACAGGCAAATGTGCCAGCGGACCCCTTCAGAGAACAATCAGATTTTCAGGTGCTGGAACAAGGCCATTAAGGGTGAAGCCTGGTGCCAGATGTGTGTTGCGATTTTCCGTAATTCCCGAAACGCTGCTGCTACACGATCGTGTGAGCTTTTTCTGGGGCAAGCTGGCACCCAGCCTCAGTCTCTGGGCATCGGCACCAGCACGATCCTGCGACCATTCCTGGGTGTAGCCGGCAGCCGACCATTGCTCAGTGAGACCCCCCCAGAGGATCCGAGCGGGTCAAAGCCACAGTCCCTCAGAAGTGAGGGGTCAGGAAACACAGCCTCATCTGAGATAAAACTCAGGAGGGAGGTGCCGCCTGGCAACCTGATAGGTAGGTCATGGGCAGCATAAAACCGGGGAGTGAATGGAAGCCGGAGATGAAGGGTGGGTGCGTGACTGCTGATCAGGGAGAACAGAGTTCCGATACTAGAGACTGGGTGGCTGGGTGACGCCATTTTCACCCCTCCCACACATGAGCATACACGCTTGCATATTTTCAGACCACAATGCTATGAAACTTGAAATCAACTACGAGAAAAATTTGGAAAGGTAACAAGTACTTGGAGACTAAAGAAAATTCTACTAAAACATGAATGTGCTAACCAACAAGTTAAAGGGGAAATTTAAAAGTACATGGAAGCCAATGAAAATGGTAACACCACAGCCCAAAACCTCTGGGATACAGCAAAGTGGCCATACGAGGGAAGTATATAGCAATCCAGGCCTTCCTAAAGAAGGAAGAAAGGTCTCAGATACACAACCTCACCTTACGCCTTAAAGAGCTGGAAAGATAACAGCAAATAAAACCCAAAACCAGCAGAAGACAGGAAATAATAAAGATTAGAGCAGAAATCAATGCTATCGAAACCAAAAACAAACTAACAAACAAACAGTAGAACAGACTGATGAAACCAGGCGCTGGTTCTTTGAAAGAATTAACAAAATTGAAAAACCACCAGCCAGTTTGATCAAAAAGAAAAAGGAAAGGACCCAAATAAATAAAATCGAGAATGAAAGAGGAGAGATCACAACCAACACAGCAGAAATGAAAACAATAATAAGAGAAAATTATGCAATTATACACCAATAAAATGGGCAATCTGGAAGAAATGGACAAATTCCTAGAAACATACAAATTACTAAAACTGAAACAGGAAGAAATAGAAAATGTGAACAGACCCATAACCAGTAAAGACATCGAATTAGTAATCAAAAATCTACCAAAAAACAGAGTCCAGGGCCAGATGGCTTTCCAGGGGAATTCTACCAAACATTTAGGGAAGAGTTAACACCTATTCTCTTGAAGTTGTTCCAAAAAATAGAAATGGAAGGAAAACTTCCAAACTCTTTCTACGAAGCCAGCATTACCTTGATTCCAAAACCAGACAAAGACCCCACTAAAAAGGAGAACTATAGACCAATTTCCCTGACGAACATGGATATAAAAATCCTCAATAAGATATTAGCCAACCAGATCTAACAATACATTAAAAAAAAAATTATTCACCACAAGCAACTGGGATTTATACCTGGGATGCAGGGCTGGTTCAATATCCGCAAAACAATGTGATTCATCACATCAATAAAAGAAAGGACACGAACCACATGATCCTCTCAATAGATGCAGAGAAAGCATTGACAAAATACAGCATCCTTTCTTGATAAAAAAAAAAAACCCTCAAGAAAGTAGGGATAGAAGGAGCATACCTCGAGATCATAAAAGCCATATATGAATGACCCAACGCTAATATCATCTTCAATGGGGAAAAACTGAGAGCTTCCCCCTAAGGTCAGGAACAAGACAGGGATGTCCATTCTCGCCACTGTTATTCAACATAGTATTGGAAGTCTTAGCCTCTGCAATCAGACAACACAAAGAAACAAAAGGTATCCAAATTGGCCAGGAGGAAATCAAACTTTCACTCTTCACAGATGACATGATACTCTATATGGAAAGCCCAAAAGATTCCACCAAAAAACTGCTAGAACTGATCCATGAATTTAGCAAAGTCACAGGATATAAAATCAGTGCACAGAAATCGGTTGCATTCCTATACACCAACAATGAAGCGACAGAGAAATCAAGGAATTGATCCCATTTACAATTACACCAAAACCCATAAAATACCTAGGAATAAATCTTACCAAAGAGGTGAAAAATCTCTACACTGAAAACTATAGAAAGCTTATGAAAGAAATTGAAGAAGACACAAAAAAATGGAAAAATATTCCATGTTGCTGGATAGGAAGAACAAATATTGTTAAAATGCCAATACTATCCAAAACAATTTACATATTCACTGCAATCCCTATCAAAATAACACCAGCATTCTTCACAGAGCTAGAGCAATCCTAAAATTTGTATGGAACAGAAAAGACCCCAAAAAGCCAAAGACATCTTGAAAAAGAAAACCAAAGCAGGAGGCATCACAATCCCGGACTTCAACGTGTATGCCAAAGCTGTAATCATCAAGACAGTATGGTACTGGTACAAGAACAAGACACTCAGATCAATGGAACAGAATAGAGAATCCAGGAAACAAAAAGCGAAAATGAACTTTTGGGACTTCATCAAAGTAAAAAGCTTCTGCACGGCAAAGGAAACAATCAGCAAAACTAAAAGGCAACCAGTGGAATGGGAGAAGATATTTGTAAATGACATATCACATAAAGGATTAGTATCCAAAATCTATAAAGAAATTATGAAACTCAGAACCCCAAAAAACAAATAATCCAGTGAAGAAATGGGCAAAAGACATGAATAGACACTTCTCCAAAGAAGACATCCAGATGGCCAACCGACACATGAAAAAATGCTCAACATCATTCATCATCAGGGAAATACAAATCAAAACCACAATAACATACCACCTCACACCTGTCAGAATGGCTAACGTTAACAACTCAGGCAACAACAGATGTTGGCGAGGATCCAGAGAAAGAGGATCTCTTTTGCATTGTTGGTGGGAATGCAAGCTGGTGCAGCCACTCTGGAAAACAGTATGGAGGTTCCTCAAAACATTAAAAATAGAACTACCCTATGACCCAGCAATTGCACTGCTAGGCATTTATCCATGGGATACAGGTGTGCTGTTTCGAAGGGGCACGTGCACCCCAATGTCTATAGCAGCACTATCGACAATAGCTTTCCAAAGTATGGAAAGAGCCCAAATGTCCATTGATGGATGAATGGATAAAGAAGATGTGGTACATGTATACAATGGAGTATTACTTGGCAATCAAAAAGAATGAAATCTGGCCATTTGCAACTACATGGATGGAACTATAGGGTATTATGCTAAGCAAAATTAGTCAGAGAAAGACAAATACCACATGACTTCACTCATATAAGGACTTCAAGATACAAAACAGATGAACATAAAGGAAGGGAGGCAAAAATAATATAAAAACAGGGAGGGGGACAAAACAGAAGAGACTCTTAAATAGGGACAGCAAACAGAGGGTTACTGGAGGGGGTGTGGGAGGGGGGATGGGCTAAATGGGTAAGAGGCATTAAGGAATCTACTCCCGAAATCATTGTTGCACTTGGATGCTAACTTGGATGTAAATTTAAAAAATAAATTAAATTAAAAAAAATAAAATAAGCTATCAAGAAAGAAAGAAAGAAAGAAAGAAAGAAAGAAAGAAAGAAAGAAAAAATAATTGTGGTACACCCATACAGCGGAATTCTACTCAGGCAGAGACGTGATGAATTTCAAAAACATGATGTTGAACAAAAGAAGCCAGATGCAAAGAAAGTACACAGTGTGTCCTCCCAGTCTCCCCACATCTTAGAAGAGGCGAAACTAACCCACAGAAACCGAAGTCAGAGGAGAAGTGACGTTCAGTGGGAGACCAGAAGACAGATGGAGGGGAGCTTCCCGTGCTGATGGATTTGTTCTCTTATCTCCATCAGAGGGGCAGTTACCCAGATGTACACAAATGTAAACACATGTTGCGCTGCACACTTAGGATTTATTGTTTTACTGCATGTAAATAACACCTCAGTAAAAGGAAATACATAAAATGTAAAACAGAGAAGCAGTGACCACGGATGGCAGGTGGTAACAGTGGAGAGTGGGAAGGAAGGGAGGGTTCAGGAGAGGTTTTGTGGAATCATCTTATTTATCCTCTCTGAGCCCCACCTGCAAAGCGGATATAATAAAACGATCTTTGCCGAACTGTTGGAAAAAATAATAATACAAAAAATAAAAATACTGTAAAAAGCAGCAAAAGCTTTTGGTGGACTCACTTGCATGTAGTATTATTAATTCTCTTATTTGTTGTTGTTTTGCTTTGTTGTAACCACAAGGCTAACCGTCACACTATGCCACACGTCTAGTGGCTGCTTTTCTTATTGCCTTCCCTCCAGGGGACTTGACTCTCATTAAAGTGAAAAGGGACATGAACTGAATTTTCATAGAGTTCCTGGACAAACTGCAAGAAAGACACAGGCAGAAGAGACATGGTACGGTGATGTAAGAGTCAGGGGAAAGACAGGAGGGCAGAGATTTTGCAGGTAATACTTTATAAAAGATGTGCATGGCTAACTTATGGAATTTTGGCTGCAACTTCCAACCAGAAATATGGATGGTTGAACTAGGCTGGCGTGTAAAGAAGCAAAATCTGCCAGCCCAAAATGTGTCTCTTTGCATGTGGATTATTTTAAGCTAAATACTTTTTTGTTTTATTTTAGAGAGAGTGCGTGAGCAGGGGAGAGGGGCAGAGACAGACAGACAGACAGAGAGAATCCCAACAAGGCTCCATGCCCAGCACAGAGCCCGACACAGGGCTTGATCCCATGACCCTGGGATCATGAACTTAGCCGAAACCAAGAAATGGACGCTCAACCAACTGAGCCACCCAGGCACTCCTAACCTGATTAGTATTATTTAAAAAAATGTTTTTGTTCATTTATTTTTGAGAGAGAGAGAGGGAGAGACAGAGCACAAGTGAGAGAGAGAAGGAGACAGAGAATCCAAAGCAGGCTCCAGGCTCTGAGTTGTCAGCACGGAGCCCGACGTGGGCCTTGAACTCACAGACTGCAAGATCATGACCTGAGCTGAAGTCAGACACTTAACTGACTGAGCCACCCAGGCTCCCCTAAGCTGATTATTTTTAAGAACAGAAAAGTCAGGAAGAAACTTTGACCTTTCCCCTAACTACCTAAAAATTTTTTTAGATAGAGGACTGGCTGGCTCCAGGAAGGAAGGCACTACCACAGACAACTACAGTATAATATGAAGAAAGTATGATAGACTGGGAGGAACCTAGCAAGGCCTATTTGATCAAAGTCCTTTCTATGTCCCATTGTTTCTGGATGGCCCACAAACATGTTTCCTAAACATTTACTCTTTCCATTCTTTCTGTGAATTACGTCTCTTCCCCCTGAAGCCCCAGGCCCCTACCCCCTTCTCCTTAGTTCAGAATGACATATGTGCCTTGTTTTGCCTGATTGTCTTTGGATCTCTCACGTTTACGTGGACTCCTCATACACACATAATCAGATTTGATTTTCTCCCGTTCATCTGTCTCCGTCAATTTAATTTCTTAGACCAGTCAGAAGAACCTTGTAGGGTACAGGAAAATTTCCCAACCTCATAGGCGCCAACTCCCCTAGTCACCATCATGCTAACTACATAGAAGCTTTGCCGGAATAAAATAAATCTACAAATCACAGATGTTCCATAACAGATCTATTTTAGTAAATTCCCATCATAAGTCTTCCCTGGTATCACTAAACACCACAACGAACACCTTTCAGATCAAGGGTCCCACATCCTCCTTGCCCCAGGTTTCCTATCGCCACCACTTCTGCTTACGTGGCAGGATCACTGCTGTCTAATAATCACACAGAGCGTGGCATCTCACACTGGTGAAGTCACTTCTCTCCTGGTTCCCGGCTTTCTTGAGTGGACATAAGTCTGTGCCCTACCGACGAGCAGGGGGAGAGTCTGAACAGAAGTGCCTTGTTGATCAGGCTGGCGACTTAACTAGCAAGTAGGTCACATCAGGCTGGTTATCTTGTCCTCAGTGGAAATATTTCTCATCTGCCTGGGAGAGCTGCAAGCCATCTAGAGACCTTCAGAGGCAAGCAATAATCACTACTGACTTTCCTGCCACATCCTATCCAGGTGAAGCAGTGCGCTTGTGAGGCAGCAGAAGGTCTATGTACCTTGGGAGTAGCTTTTAATTCTCGAGAGGCAGCACAGGGATGGGGTAGTTTGCTCTTAGTAGAAATGCCTGGAAGATAAGCAATGAAGGAAGCAGACCCTAAAGGGAGATGTGTCTTTGACTGTCTATCCAGAGCCGAAGTCTTAAGGGAGGCAAAGAATATGACCAGGAGGAAATTCAGCTGATTCAGCCTAAAGAGGAGGCTTTTCTCTAGATGGGGACCCTCACAGGGTAAGACTTCTGTCAAATCTCCTGAGGAGATGGTAGGAAGGTGTGAGCTTCTGCCTTAAACTTTCACACCTAGAGCAACTTGCCCTCATCAGCAGAGGGTAGGTAGAGGGGAAACTAACTTGAATATAGGTATGAATTTCTTAGAAGAGTGGGGTATAAAGGCAGTTGTGATCCAGAGATCAAAGTGTCCAATAGTCTAAAATGAGCCTACAGCATCTTAAAGTTCACATTAAAAATCTTTTCTTAATGTTTATTTTTGAGAGAAAGAGAGACACAGTGCGAACAGGGGAGGAGCAGAGAGAGAGGGAAACACCGAATCTGAAGCAGGCTCCAGGCTCTGAGTTGTCAGCACAGAGCCCAAAATCAAGACCTGAGCTGAAGTTGGACGCTTAACCGATAGAGCTACCCAGGAACTTGAGGCATGATGTTTTTAAATTAAAAACTGAAAGTTTTCTGACACCCAAAGCACAGGCAATAAAAGAAAAAGAGAGAAAAAACTTCTGTGCATCAGAAGACATTATCAACAGAGTGAAAAAGAAAACCCATGGAATCTGAGAAATTATTTGCGAATCATCAATCTGATAAGGGATTAATATCCAGAATACATAAAGAACTCGTACAACTCAACAACGACAACCGAAAAACCAACTACAAATGGGCAAGGGATTGAATAGGTACTTCTGCAAAGAAGATCTGCAAATGGCCAAGAAGCACATGAAGAGATGCTTAACATCACTAGCTACTAGGGAAATGCGAATCAAAACCATAATGACACAAGACTTCACAGCCATCAGGATGGCTATTATCAAAAACAACGATGTAACAAGTATTGGAGAGGATGCGGTGACATTGGAGCACCTACCACACGGCTGGGAGACACGTGAAGTGGTGTAGCCGCTGTGGAAAATGGCATGACAGTTCCTCGAAAGAAGAAAGGAAAGAAAGAAACAGAATTACTGTATGAGTCAGCAATTTCACTGCTAAGTATACACACAAAGGAACTGAAAGGACAGAGTTTCAGTTCGGGAAGACGAAAAAATTCCGGAGGTGGATGATGGCGGTGGGTTATACGGCAGTGTGTGAACGTACTTCATGCCCCCGAACTGTATACTCAAGAATGGTTAACGTGGCACGTGTTATTTACATTTCACCATGATGAAAAGCTCGAAGACTTTGAAAACTTACAAGCTTTAAAAAATTAATTAAAGGAAAAGTTCATGAAAACTAAATCAAAATGAAAACCTACAATTCATTCATCAGTCCCCATAGCCACGTGCCACGTGTACAATTTCTGCTCTTTCTGGTCATTCCACTGACTGTGAGCAGCCATCTGTGGCCTTTTGGCTGGCTCATCAAAATCACCTTGGATGAGCATCATTTCTTCTAATTCTCCTCCTCTAGCCCACCAGCCACATCCTTCGTCCTGCAGACCACACCTGCCGGTTATTAAGTGTTGCTCTGCCCCTCCCCCACTGTCCTCTGGTCTCTGTGTTTTCATTCACCACCTCCTGCTGCTCTAGGCTCAATCTCTATGCAGTTGGACATGTGGGTATTGCTAACTACTGACCCGGATAAGCAAGAAACACAATTCAATGGACGTTTGCTCTTTGCAGATGATCCCGGAACAGGAGAGCCTTGGGGTGGCCCGTCCATATCCATTTATTCGCAGTGGCATTGCAACAAACGTTTTGTGGCTGGGGATTTCAAAGAAACGGGATTTTATTAATTTATGTGCTGAACCAGCATTACAACAGTTTATGTAGAGTTTGCAAGTGTTTGGGTTGTGAGCATGGACAACGTGAAACACTTAACGGAAAACTTTCACAAAACTATTTCCGGCAGTTTAGCTACGCGAGAATAACTTTCATATGACGATACCCTGAAAATAAAATCACTTTTTACTTAAAGCTGCTCGTCTAGTTGCTGTTTTAAACTTTATCCCAAGAACAGAGATGTTACTCGGTAAAATAGAACTGCAGCCTTCTCAACAGCAAGGTTCACTAATTGTTAAATGTTTTCTGGTGATGATTTTTTTTTTTAATTTTTGAATTTATAATGATTATTATAAAAGCGGTTGTTGATAGTATCACTATAATTTACTTTCTAATAGAATGATTTTTATTTTTAAATGTAAGAGCTACAGGTCTGATAATATTAGAATTTATTTTGTGCCATTTCTATAATGATGCCAGAAATACTGTCTTGTCAGCAGTATTTTTCAATGTTTCAGATTATTAACAAAATTATCCGTTTTAAAACTACGGCATTAAAATATACCCTCAATAAACCATTATAACGTCCAGGTCTTTGAAGTTTGTATAAATAATGACGTAAACATTTTTCTCTACAATGTAAAGTTTTAATTTCTACCAGAATAGAGCCCTCCTTTGATTAGAAATGTGATTCCCAGGGGCATCTGGGTGGTTTAGTCGGTTGAGCTTCCGACTTCAACTCAGGTCATGATCTTGCAGTTCATGGGTTCGAGCCCCACTTCGGGCTCTGTGTTGACAGCTCAGAGCCTGGAGCCTCCTTGGGATTCTGTGTCTCCCTCTCTGTCTGCTCCTCCCCCGCTCATGCTCTGTCTCTCAAAAATAAACAAACATTAAAACAACAATAAAAAAAAAAAAGAGATGTGATTCCCAAACTGTGAACCAAAGCACCCCCGGGGTGACATGGCAAACTCCAGAGGCACTGTGGGCTATTAAGGTGTTGGGGACACAGGTATCAGTTGGACACCACATGAACTATGTCCTTTAGACCTAACTACTGAATAAAGACAATTGTAAGGTGTTTTGTTTTGTTTTGTTTTGTTTTGTTTTTTTGGCCTCAGGGCTGCAGGAATCAGGGAAATTTGGGAATCTCTGGATTAGAAAGATTAGTGGCCACAAAATACAAGATAACCGAGAAGTCCTTATGTAGTATAACCCTGTTGTTTTACACATGAGAACACAGTTCAAATCTGAAATCTGTGGTGGGTCCTAAACACTCAGCCTCCTGGCTCTCTGGTCAGGGCTGTAAGTCAAAAGACCCGATGAACTTGAAGTCTGTTGAGGCTTCCATTCTTCCGCTGCCCCTCTGCCTCACTGCTTCCTGGTCAGTAGACCTAAACTGTGAAGCCCCAGCTTGACCACCTCCCAGCTGAACAGCTCCAGCCAAGTTCCTGACCCTCTGTGAACCCACACTTCGTCACGGGCAAAATCAGTGGGATGACGATAATTGCTAATAAGAAAACGGAATCACTTCCAGAATCAGTAGAAATAACGCACTTGAAAAAGCCTTGTAAACTGCCAAGCACTTTATAAATTGTTTTTCACCAAACAGTATTTAAACATCTATGTTACAAGCACCGGGGAGACACAAAAGGAAATCAAAATCATCTCTGTGTTTAAGAGGCTTATCTCTCTGGGAGGGGAGAAATAGAAATGATTATAACAAAAATTGATTCCCGTTACAATGGTAGTAATGACCAAGTATAAGGTGAATAGGGAAGAAGGTCCTCCTGAGGGGGTTAGGAAGTCCTGGCCGAAGAGACAGGGCCTTCAGTCTGACTCAGAGAGTGAGTAAGTAATGGACGGGGGAGGGAGAGCAGGCCACCGAGGGGGAACAGCCCGGACCAATGAGAGAGGTGAAGGATTAGACTGCCTTCTGGATGGCATAGCACTCCACAGGGCTGGAGGGAGAAGGACAGGAAACAAGAGATGAAAGGTTACAGATGGGAGCCTAAATGCACGCGCTGGATCTTGGTTGTTCAGGGCCTGGCACTCCTTTCAAAGGAGTGGACGTTACCCCGAAAACCTTGTGCAGTGCGCGGCTCCTCCTCCCGGCCTGCATCTCAGATGGAGGCTCTGTAAATCTCGCCTCTTTAAAATTGACAGCAATACCTTAAGTTACTGGCACGTGGGTTTCATTTTCTTCGTGGCCATTTAATTCTGTCACACATAATGTCCCTAAGTGAAAGCCATCTTCCCGTCTGTCACATTCGCTAAGACATCAAGCTTTGGTGACGACGCCTGTCCTCACTGAAGCCCTACGAGGAGGCGCCCTCGCACCCTTCCACAATGAACACCAGTGGAAAAAAGGCCTTTATTATGGAATTCATTCACGATCAAGGGACCTCAGCTTTTGTGTGGGTTCCCTCCCAATGTGTCAAGCAGGTAGCCCCATTACCCGTGTGGCTCAGGCCCACAATGTCACAAGTGTGGGAGGCTCACAACCCAGAACGGGGATGCAGTCACGTTTTGGGCAGCTCTCTCTGCTGAACATGCACAAGGCCCTGGGGTCCCACCTGTCGAACAGACTGACCTTTGAGAAGTCTGGCTCTTTCCTCCAGAAGCGAACGGGCTCCGCGGAGGTCCCGGCCAACTTAGCAGAGCCTTCCGGAAGGCAGAAGCTCCTCCTGCGTCGGGGCGCCAGAAGGTCAAGCTCACGGGGTGGGCCGCAGGTCACACGCATGCGCACTCACCTCACCGCGTCTCCGTGGACGTTTTATTAGCTCACGTCACCGCAAGAAGGACCAGGTACGAGTATTTTGAGACAGAGAGAGACCGTAGTCATAGAGGTTTTATTTTATTTGTTTATTTAGTTTAAAATGTTTGTTTATTTTTGAGTGGGGGAGGGGCAGAGAAACAGGGAGACACAGAATCCGAAACAGCTCCAGGCTCCGAGCTGTCGGCACAGAGCCCAACTCCGGGCTCGAACCCACGAACAGCAAGATCATGACCTGAGCCGAAGTGGGGCGCTTAACCGACTGAACCACGCAGGCGCCCCCATATGGCTTTTATTGTAGCCTATCGTTGTTATAGTTGTGTTTTATTAATTGTTGTTAATCTACTGTGCCTATTTTATAAGTTAAGCTTTATCACAGATATGTGCGTACAGGAAAAAACAGTGTATGTAAGGTTCGGCACTATGCATGGTTTCAGGCAGTCACTCCAGGTCTTAGAATGTAGCCCCGATAGAACAGGGGGGACTTCTGTACTTGCCCCGACCTCGGCAAAGCCTGGCTTTCAGAGCCTGTCAAGACAGAGATGCTCTCTTGTTTTCTGTCTTGATCTCACGTTTGTTGCTTCCTCTCAACATCACACAGTTGCTTTGGTCAGGAGTGACTAAGCCATGGGTGGATTCAGGCCTCAAAATCCCTGGGATGAAACGGGGTTCAAACGGAACCGAGAGGTGGCAGGTGTCCCCCCAGTTGAAGGCACCCCACAGCACAGCATGTGGGGTACAGGCACCTCACTCCCTCCTACGCTGCAATCAGACCTGGTAACAAGCCTCTGTGGCCGGACTCTAGCAACTCTAGCAATAATTTAATTATTATTTATTCACTGCTTATTATTTTTCTATGCCAAGTGTTACAATAAACGTTAATCCTCATAATCCACCTGTGCGTTAAGTTCTAGTGTCACCTTTGAACTAGGTTATAATATTACCACCACTTGAGGTAAGGAAACCGAAGCTTGTAGAAGTTAAAGTTTATCCCAAGTCACGTAGGCTGTAAGTGGCAGAACTAGGATTTGAACTCAGGTCTGACTCCAAAGCCCCACGTCCTCACTGGAGGGATGGGAGCAAGAAGAGAGGTTCTGCAGGAAGACTCCAGGGTCCTGACACTCCTATATGTGTCCAATATCAGTGTGTTTGTCTCTCTTGATCCAGGAGATATCAGTGCTGATGGTTTTAAAACTCCTAACTGAACCAGTCAGAATATACATAGCAATCAGTCTCAACCCAGTAACTTGACCTACGTTGCCTTATGTCGCCATTGATACTTGAATGATAATCAGCTACTTTGACATCATGATTGCACTTGCTTCTCTAGAACTGAAATAGGTTAATGTACTTCTTGAACCCAACGTGGTGATTTAAAAAGGTCGAGTACATACAAAATAAGACAATGTCCATTGATGATACTTCTGCATTGAAAGTTCTTGGTCAAGTCTATGCCAAATTCTTCTCTGAACAAACTTAGAACTCTCTCTGGCTCAGAGGAGCATGAAGTCTGCTGTTCAGGGGTGTGTTGAACTGGCTTAGACTGGCTTATGAGAATGAGCTGTGTTTACCCCTTGGGAACTCTGCATTCACTGAAGTCCTATCAAATGGCCAGGACAGAGGTATTTATCTGTGTGTGTTAGTTTCCTAGGGTTTCCTTAACAAAGTACCACAAAGTACCATAATTGAGAGTTAACTATTATGTCATATGTTTATTAGTTATTATGTAGCATTCTTTTTTTTTTTTAATGTTTATTTTTTGAGAGAGAGAGAGACACACACACAGACAGACAGAGTGCAAGTAGGGGAGGGGCAGAGAGAGAGGGAGACACAGAATCTGAAGCAGGCTCCAGGCTCGGAGCTGTCAGCACAGAGCCTGACAGGGGGCCGGAACTCACGAACCATGAGATCATGACCTGAGCTGATGTTGGAGGCTTTAACCAACTGAGCCACCCAGGCGCCCCTATAGCATTATTTTCTTAACCACTGTAACGCTGTAAGTAATTGATAGCATAAAGATAGTATCAGTGATATATATGTTCTGTGTTCTCTTACAGTTCTGGAGGCCAGAAGTTAAGGTGCCAACAGGGCTATGCTTCCCCTAAGATTCTGGATGGAATCTTCCTTGCCTCTTTGTAGCTTCTGGTAGTGGCCATCGATCCTTGGAATTCCTAGTCCTGTAGATACATCCCTCCAGTCTCCACCTGTGTGGGCCCTGGCATTCTCCCTGTATGTCTCTCTGTGTCTCTTCTCTTATAAGGCCATCAGTAATGTTGGGTGAAGCCTCCACCCGACTCCAGTATGACCTAATCTTAACAAATGACATCTACAATGACTCTATTTTCCAAATAAGGTCACATCGGGAAGTACTGAGGGTTAGGACCTAAACATGTATTTTGGGGGGATGCAATTCAACCCATAACACCATGGATATCAGAAAATGCTACAAATTAGGGGTTTTTGTTTGTTCGTTTTTTTGAGTTGGTTTCCAGCATATCAGTGTGTCACATGGCATCAAGAGAGGGCCACTCGCCTCAAATATCACTTTTCCATGGGAGCTTTCGTCAAAAATTTCCTCATACTCCAAATAGACTACACCTCCCTGACAGAGTCAGAATTAAAGTTGGAAGCGTGCTAGGTGAGATTTGCCAGCCATTTATTAGCCCTTTAAAAATTTCTTGTATAGGGGCGCCTGGGTGGCTCAGCCCATTGAGCGTCCGACTTCGGCTCAGGTGGTGATCTCGCACTCCGTGAGTTCGAGCCCCGCGTCGGGCTCTGTGCTGACAGCTCAGAGCCTGGAGCGTGTTTCGGATTCTGTGTCTCCCTCTCTCTCTGCCCCTCCCCCGTTCATGCTCTGTCTCTGTCTCAAAAATAAATAAATGTTAAAAAATTAAAAAAAATTTCTTGTATGTATTTCCATTATTAAAAAAAATTGAAAAATACAGAAGAGTGGAAAGAGAAGTTAAAAAGAAGTCATTCCAAGAAGACCTATCATTAATTCTTCATACATTTTCAAAATACTTTGGGAACTTTTTTGTTATCTGTATGTCTCTTTTTGTGCCTGACCTGTTTGAATGCTTTGTCCTCTGATCCTCATGCTTTTGATTTGATAAATTTTAAAGATGAACAAGTAAGGGGCACCTGTGTGTTCCACCTCAGTCGGTGAAGCACCCAACTCTTGATTTTGGCTCAGGTCACGGTCTCATCGTTCATGAGATCGAGCTCAGTGTCGGGCTCTGCGCTGAAAGCCTGGAGCCTGCTTGGGATTCTCTTTTTCTCCCTGCCCCTTCCCCCCACTCCAAAAATAAATACGTGAACATTAAAAAAAAATGTATGAATAATAATACCTGAAGATAGCATCCCAGTTATAAAAATCGCACAATAAGATTAAGCAAAATCTGTCTTGCCTGCCACCCCCAAGATCCCAGTCCCCTCTCTGGAGGCAGACGCTGTCATCAGTCTTATGTGGATTCTTCCAGACCTTTTAAAAAAGTATTTTTATGCGTACATTTTTTGTTCATATAAGTGATACAGGTTTTTTTGTAAACATAAACCATAGCATGCTATGTATTTTATCCCCCAGCTTACTTCTCCCCTCTGTTCTTGAGAATTTCTCAGATTTCACTTGTTCTTTTTGATTGCTGCAATATATTTTTACTCTATAGATGTGCCATAAATTAATTATTTTCCTAATGCCGATTTTTAGGTTGTTTTCAATCATTCAGGATTATAACCAAGAAGCAATGAAAATCCTTATACATGCCCCTTTGTGCAAATGTCCAAGTGTTTCTCTAGGATAAATAACAAGAAGCAAAATTTCTGAGTTGAAGAATATTTAAAATTTTAATATCATGCAACTTTCCTTGAAAACAATACCAATATACTTTTCTACAGACAGTGTAGAAGAGGACCCATTTCTCCACATTCTAATCCATATGGGATATTCTATTCTAAAAATCTGTCTGGAAAACATGACCACAGCTTCTGCCCAGCTGGTGGGATTAATAGTTCTCAATGATTTAGGGCACCTAGATAGCTCAGTTGGTTAAGCATCTGACTCTTGATTTTGGCTCAGGTCATGATCTTACAGTTCGTGGGTTCAAGCCCTGCATTGGACTCTAGGCTGACAGCGTGGAGCCTGCTTGAGATTCCCTGCCTCCCTCTCTCTCTGCCTCTCTCCCTCCTGTTCATGCTCTCTCACTCTTTCTCCCTCAAAAATAAATAAATATTGAAAAAAAATAGTTCTCAGTGATTTGAACCCAGCCTTTCCCTTCCTTAATACAGACTATTGAGAGTTAACTCTGTATTATGTATTTAGTAGCTATTTACCATGTCACATTTTCCTAACCCATATAATAATGCAACTAATTCAAATTATAAAGACAACATCAATACCACTAATGATTATTAAATAATTGAAGGCTCTACATGGGACTCTGTCCTTGTTTGTTTATATCTAAGTTTCAAAAAAAATTCCAACTTTCTCTTTTCTGAATTTCCTAGGTTTTATCCAATTTCTCTGATTAACAACCTTATTCTTTAGCTCCAACTGTATATTCTTTGATTGTAGCTTCAAATTCCCAGATGGTCATCTTACCAGAAGCCATTCCTCCCCTCCCCCTGGCAGGAGCTTATTAATTAGGTTAAAGCGCAGTCCCAATAAGATTAAATTAACTGTGTCATCTAAGTAGTAAGCCGTCTCTCTTGTGATAGCCTTCTATTTAATGTCAAGAGATGAAGACCTTCTTGTCAAAATTTATTAAGATGTTTACATCTGCAATGTGCTCTTCAACCTCTAAACTAAAGAGAATTGTCTGGAATCACAAAACATGTTTTTGTAAGAAACCATACCAGCTTATGAAAGGCAAGACTAACATTTTTCTCTTAAGGTATAAATGGTGGCACCAAATACATTTTCTTCTCTTCTTTGTTTTCCAAAGGTTATAAAACTGAGAACAGCTTTTGTTTTGGGGGGATGCATGTTATGATTGGTTATCTTATTTTCGTGAGCGATTGATGAAACAATTTATAAAAATGTACATTTAGAATCTGGCTAGCCCTAAACCTGCAGGATGGGCCAGGAGGCTAGAGATCCAGGGAAGAGTTGCAGCTCAAGTCCAGAAGTAACCTGTTGGCAGAATTTCCTCTTTCTTTAGGGAGGTTGGTCTTTTTTCTATGAAGGCTTTCAACCTTTTAGACAAGGCCCATACAAATTATGGAGGGTAATCTGTTTTATTCAAAGTCTACTGATTTAAATGTTACTCTCATCTGAAAAAATACCTTTGCAGAAACATCTAGAAAAATCTTTGGCCGAATATCTGGGTACCATAATTGGATACATAAAATTAACCATAAGAGATGGCTTCAGTGGTGAAAAATAATGCTAATTCTACACAAAGTTTCTTTAAGAAGGTAGAAGAGAAGACATCCTAATTCATTTTATAAGAATAACATTACTCTGATGCCAAAAACAGAACAAGGCTTTACCAAAAAAGAAAACTACAGACCAATATCCCTCATAAATACAGACATAATTATCTTGTACAGAATATTAGCAAGTCAAATCCAGCAATTAATAAAAGGGATAATACATCGTGACCAAATAGAGTTTATCCTGGGAATGCAAGGCCAGTTTGGCATCTGAAAATCAGGCAACGTAATTCGCCATGTCAAGAACTGAAGAAAACCACATGATTGTTTCAATAGATGCAAAACAGCATTTGACAAAACTCAACTCTCGTTTATGATAAATCTATGAGAAAATGAATAGACAGGAAAATCCTCAAGTTGATAAAGGGCATCTATAAAAAATCTATAGTTAACATTATATTTAATGGTAAAAGACTGAATGCTTTCCCTAATATAGCAACAGACCAAGGACGTCCACTCTGACACTTCTATTGAACAATATACTATACTGAACAATACAGCTATTGCAAAAAGGCAAGAAAAACGAGTGAAGCACATATGCTGGAAAATAAGAAATAAAACTGTTTCTATTGGCCGATGACATGGTTTTCCATGTAAAAAAAATTTTTAAATCTTTAAAAATCTACCGGAAATAATAAATGAGTTAACCAAACTCACAGGATGCAATGTTAACATACAAAAACCAGTAACATTTTTATATACAAGCAACAAACGGTTAAATATTAAAGTTCTTTAAGTACTACTTACAATAGTACCAAAACATGAGATATTTAAGTATGAATCTGACAAAATATGTAAGATTCATATACTGAAAACTATAAAACATATGAACGAAGCAAAGAAAACCTAAATAAATGGTGACATATATAATTTCAAGGAGAGGGAGAGGGATAAGGAGGGAAAAGAAAAGGAAAAGAGGGAGGAGGAGAGAGAGGAATTACAACGATTTCGTTTGTGCAATTGTGAGGGCTGGCTAAGCAAGTGCCAACCCCAGGGGGATGGCAGTCAAGGTGGAAGATCCCAGGTTGGGACTAAAAGGCAGGGCAGGGGAGGAGGGCTGAGCTAAATGGGTGGTGGGCATGGAGGAGGGCACTTGTTGGACGAGCACTGAGTGTTGTATGTAAGCGATGAATCACTAAATTCTATTCCTGAAACCATTATTACACTATATGTTAACTAACTTGTATGTAAATAAAAAGAATAAAAGGTACGGTGGACCAAAGCTCTTGTCCATATGCAGAATTTCTTTTTTTGTTAATTTGAAGACCCAATATGGTTAAGAGTCGATTGTCCTACACTGATCTATAGATTCAACACATTCCCAATCAAAATCCCAGCAAAATATTTTTTTGTAGAAACCAACATTTTCTAAAATTTTTATAGAAAGTGTAAGAGCAAGAATTGTCAAAGCAATTTTGAAAAAGAGGATCACAGACCTCAACGAAAAACTTAAAACTCTAAAACTTTCAGAAGAGATATGAGAAAAGCCTTGTGATCTTGATTCGATTTCTTAGATATGACACTAACAGACTAGTCCATGAAATAAAAATTAATAAATAGAACTTTATCAAAAATTTAAAGTTCTGCATCTTGAAAGGCACTCTAAAGGGGGCGCTTGGGTAGCTTAGTTGGTTAAGGGTCCAACTTCAGCTCGGGTCATGATCTCACGGCCTGTGAGTTCGAGCCCTGCGTCAGGCTCTGTGCTGACAGCTGAGAGCCTGGAGCCTGCTTCGGATTCTGGGTCTCCCTCTCTCTCTGCCCTTTTCCTGCTCGTGCTCTCTTTCTGTCACTCAAAAATAAATAGGCATTTTTTTAAAAAACTGAAAGACACTCTAAAGAAAATGAAAAGAGATACACAGGCTGTGAGATTATTTGCAAAACACTTATCTGATAAAGGACTTATATTGAATTTATAAAGAACTCTCAAAACTCAATAATAAGGAGCCAAATAACTCCATGATATAGATATCCATAGAAATGGGCAAAATATTTGAAGAGACACCTCACTGAAGAAGGGTTATGAATGGCAAATAAACACATGAAAAAAATGCTTGCCATCTTTAGTCATTGGGCAATGCCAACTAAAAGGATAATAAGGAACACTTAGAGTGGGGAAAAAAAGACACCACCAAGTGCTGTCAAACACAACAGTGGGAATACAAAGTGGTACAACCCCTTTGGAAACAGTTTGGCAATTTCTGATAAAGTTAGACACTTTTAAATATGACATACCAGACCCACTACTCTGTATTTCCCTAAGAGAAATGAAAGCTAACCTTCACCCAAAAACCTGTAGGCAAATGGTTATAGCAGCTTTATTTATATTTGCCCCAAACTGGAAACAACTCAAATCGCCTTTAACTGATGGATCCATGAACGAGTTGCCATACATCTATATACTGGTATACGAGTTGGCAATAAAAAAATAAAAAAATGTACTGATACAATAACATGGTTGAATCTTCTATGCATTTTACGGAGTCTCTAAAGGCTACAAAATATATGATTTTACTTATATCACTGCTGTACTGAATGTGTCTCCCACCCCCAGATTCGTATGTTGAAGCCCTAACCCCAGAAGCAATGGTATTTGGAGGTGGGGCCTTTGAGAGGAATTCAGTTTAAGTGAGGTCATAAAGGTGGGGTCCCCATGATGAGATTAGCGTCTTTACAAGAAAAGGAAGAGGGACCAGAACTCTCTCTCCTTCCTGTGAGGACACAGTGAGAAGGCAGACATCTGCAAGCCAGGGAGCAGGCTCTTGCCAGGAACAAAATCTGCTGGCACCTTGATTCTGGACTATCAGCCTCAGAACTATGAGAAAGAAATGTCTAATGTTTAAACCACCCAGTCCATGATAATTTGTTAGAGCAACCAGAGCAGACTAACATAGTCACAGCCTCAAAAAAGCAAAACCATAGGAACAGAAAACTGATAAGTGGTTGCCAAGGCTTCAGGTTGGATCAGTTGTTTACAAAGGAGCATGGGAGAGTATTTCGGGCAGGATGGCTCTGTTCTTTATCTTGAGTACCGTGGTGGATACATCACTACCTGTGCTTGTCAAAACTTACGGAACAGTATGCTAAAAAGGATGACTTTTACTATCTGCAAATTTTATCCGAATACATCTGATTCCTGAAAATGTTATGTATGACAGCAAGATACAGAGCCAATGCCTGAAAAACAAAATAAAAGGAAGAATGAGCTGCTTTAGATGTAAATGGGCAAAGCCAAAAGATCTAGGCTAAATCATGAGAAATGCTGAAAGTAGACAAAAAGAGGAAAAGCTAGTTTCTGGTGAGAAGCCTTTCAGGAGAAGGACTGGGGGCTTTCTGTGGTCTACAGGTTCAGTACGTACACATACTATGAGTACACAATACAGAATATACAATACTGTTTGTTGCCATAACAGCTAAAAACTTAAGGCAGCCTTAGGAAGAACTCATTAGAAATAATAGTGTTTCCTACATGATCAAGGAAAGGTCACTTAGTCCTTGGCATACATAAAGAAAGATATCGAGAAGTAGCATAATAAAATTAAAGTAATGAAAATATACAGGTAACATAAAATAGTATGTATCTCTAGAATGTAGAGAAAAAGACACCATTATCAAAGTGCCATCTAAATCTAAAATAAGTTATTCTACTATATAAATAATATGTGTTTCTTGCAGAAAGGAGAAAAAATTCTCTTTTAAAAAAATTTTGATGTTTTATTTTTGAGAGAGAGAGACCGAGTATGAGTGGGGGAGGGGCAGAGAGAGAGAGAGAGAGAGAGAATCCAAAGCAGGCTCCAGGCTCTGAGCTGTCAGCACATTTTTTTTTTCCTTGTGACTTTTTTCTCTTAGAATGAAGGAAAGAAGGGAAGGAGGAAGGAAGGATACTAGGGTGTTTTAAAAATTGCTCTGTATACTTTTTTTTTCATACTCGAAGTATCTTATACCAGGAAGGAATACCTAGCCCTTGTAAACAACTCAGAGGACACATAAAAGTGTCAAAAAAAGGTAACCCCTCATTCAAAGAAAAATAATCTTAACATTTTGCTGCTTATTTTTCCAGACTGTGCCATACTTGCATTTGCCTGCATGTCATATGCACAACTTTTTGTATCCTTTTTGAAGAGGCCAAAATTTCTGGAAAATGTTCTTCGGATTCACGAAGTGAATACGGAGGTCTGTTCTTTGAGTCTTTGGAACGGCTTCCTTTCCTTGATTCTACAGCGTTTTCTCCTGGATGCATACTCCTGTTTGCAAATGGATTATGTGGCTTGTCCTTCGCCCCACACTCTCCACTTGGGGGCTATCGCAATCCATCTCAGACCAGCAGCTGATCGGAGGACGACACACACCGTTCCCAAACCAAGTCTCCCTGTCCCACAGGCGTTCACGGAGGGCAGCTCTGCCTCCCAAAGTGAGAAGTCTTCAAAAGGAACCCCCCTGATTTGCCTAAGCCCTTAAATCGTGTTAATTCTTGAAAAACTGCAAACCCCGCGAGGCTCTGCTCCTGGGTGCCCCGCCTCCACTCCTGCGCCTGCGCATTCCGAGAGTGGACCACAACTCCCAGGATGCATCGTGACGCCACCCGCGCAGCCCTACTTCCTGCCCGGGCGTTTCCTGGGTAACAGTGGCTCGGCCAGTCTGGGAAAAGTTTAAGGTGGGAGGGGCTTGTGGGCCGCCTGCAAGGCTTCGGAAGTAGCTGACTGTTATCGTTATTTTTTCTGTCACAAAAAGGGCGTCTGGTTTTATGGTGTGCACAGACTTTGCTTTTCTGAACCAGGAGATGATGGTTCTTTGCACCTCGCTGTAGGCAGGCCCGGCACAGGTGGTTCTCGGCTTGCCCTTGTTTATTGTCTTTCTGCCCCTTCTGGAATGTAAGCTCCACAAGGCAGGGATTTTTGTCTGTGCTTCACAGATGTATCCCCAGCACCTAGCACAGTGCCCGGCACGCAGTAGCCTCTCAATACCTGTGAATGATTGAATGAAGTGTTAAGATGAGCACCCAGTGAATATTTGTGGAATGAACAATGAATACGTCAACCTGGGGTATTCCTGAACAGTCTCAGTAGGAGGCAGGGAGGGTGGAAGGATAGCAGATTGTAGGGAAGAAGGGAGGAATTTCAGTTTGATACGTAAGCAGGTGGAAATAGTGAAAGAAGCAGCTTGGAAGGACCTGGGTGTGCATTCCGTGTCCGCCTTCCTTAGCTATGTGGCTTTGGACAGGTTCTCTACTCTCTCCGAGCCTCAATTTCTTCATCTGTAAACTGAGAAGAATAATACCTCGTTCACAGAGTTGTTCCAATCACGAAAAGTGTATGCATAGAATAGGTTCAGCATAGGGCCTGGGAGGTAGTGAGCATTTCTTAAGAGGTAGCTGTTGTCACTATCGCCCTTATTCAGTACCAAAGTGCGGACATTAATAAGAATCATTGACCTAGACTAAAAGTTAAATTCTTGGAATTGAAAAGATAAGTCTTGTGGGGCGGGGATGCTAAACTCAGAATGGATGTTAATACACGAGCGCAGACTTCCCAGCGAGCTTGGTTCAGGATCTTTTTACGTAGCTGCAAAACAAAATGAAAATCTTTCAGCCTGTGCAACCCAGAAAACAGCTTACCCCAAACCCTTCAGTTTGCCCCAAGGTGCCACTTTAAGTGCAGGGCTAGTGGGTTCCAGGTCAGAGGCTCCATTCATTCGCTTTCTACTGATACATGAGAGAAAATGTGCACTCTTTGCTGCTGATGCTGTGCTCGCCAGGATTGTTTTGTTTTCTCCTGAGGTTGTTGCTTTGGACAACAAAAGAGATGTTAGGTTCCAGAAAAGCATTATAAATACCCTACCCCAGCTCCTGTATAATTATTACCTCACATAGCTAGCAGGCATTTAAAAAACATCCAAAGGAATATACGCTCATCTTGAACCCTGTACATGTCTTGTTGCCTACATAGTGATACAGAATTTTTAGTTTTGGTCTCCTCTGATAAAACATAATTTTTTTCAGTATGTGAGTTGTGTGCTTTTCAGAGAAATACTAATTTTGAAAAAGATAGTGTGGACCTGGTCATTCTATGACATCATGTCTGCTTTTAACTTCTTGTAAGGCAACAGTTATAGCCATGAAGCAAAGTAGATTTCACGTAGAAGAAAGATGAAGGCCGGATGTTTGAGGTTTTTCTTTTGGCCTTGCTGTTTCCTGTAGTACCTGACTGCAGCTAGTTATAATGTGTCATGTTTATTTCAGGTGTGGGCAGATTGTGAAAAAATAGACAGTTGGCTGCACTATTTGAGCTGTTTTTGCTGCTTGATTTCTGCTTTGCGCTGTTGTTATAAGAAATCAATGGGAGAGCGAGCCATGTTTCAGAATGATCGGTGCTTTCAGCAAATCTTGTTTTGGCCCAAGGCCATTTATTTCTTCACGTAGATAGGACTGTAAAACTTGGAGTATTGCTTCTGGAGTGTCATCCAACTCAGGATGGCTGGACTTAGGTGGGTCAGCGTGGTCACCTCGACCTTTCTTCAAGATTACAAGATAATTTTGTATCTAAATGTTTGGGGTGGGTCATAAAAGAATCGCTGTTCTGTGCTCTGTTTTCAAAGTGGGGGAAAAAAACGGATTTAAATAGAATTACTCTTTGCTCTCCAGTGTATTTTGTTTTATACATGTTCCTAAGTAGTTAGGAATTAGAAAAAGAATTAAAACAGTACTTTTAAATGTATTATTTTTAAATTAAGGGTAACTGAATGTCAATGTAATTCAATGTCAAATTAAGACTAATTGATGTCCTATCCAAAACAATAGAATATCTTAATAAATCCTTTCCTAATAGGAATAGCCTAGGGTAAGAGTGAGTAAGACTCCAACACTTGACTTTGTTTTAGTGGTGAGATGCTCAAATCTGCATCCTCTCTAATAAAGCCCTTAGCAGAGTTGGAAGCCATATCTTCTATTATTTATTTAACGTTATTGCACAACCTCGCACTCTTCACTGCACAACCCCAGGGGGCATGATGCACACCAAATTGTGTTTTTTTCCAAAGAGGAGACCTTGATTATTTGTTTCCATCAGTTTCTTAAAAGGTGGAAAGGGAGATAATTGAGGTTGCATTTATACATTGCTCTTTTCATTCTTGAGATAGGACAGCCGTAGTCACTTTTTGAGTAAAATTGGGATCCAGTTCCTAAGGTTCCTGCCACTTGCCAAGGACACCCTGGCTTGGAGTTCTTGTTCTCACCTAACTTGCTCTCTCAGCCTCCGTGGGGGGACGCTGTGCTTTATGTTGCCAGATTCTTACCAGACATCTTATTCTCCAGCTCCCAGGTAACATGTCTCCCCTATCTTTTCCAAGTGTGTGGAGCCTAAGTTTTTATTTCTTGAGCCTCTTTTCCTTCGAACTCTCCGAGGAAATGACATTTTTAATCTTTTTTTCTTTTTTAATTTTGAGAGAGAAAAAGCATGTGTGTGCGTGTGTACAAGAAGGGGAGGGAAGGGGCACCTGGGTGGCTCAGTCGGTTGGGTGGCCGACTTCGGCTCAGGTCATGATCTCGCGGTCCGTGAGTTCGAGCCCCGCGTCGGGCTCTGTGCTGACAGCTCAGAGCCTGGAGCCTGTTTCCGATTCTGTGTCTCCCTCTCTCTGACCCTCCCCCGTTCATGCTCTGTCTCTCTCTGTCTCAAAAATAAATAAACATTAAAAAAAAAAAAAAAAAAGAAGGGGAGGGGGGCAGAGAGAGAGAGAGAGAGAGAGAATCCGAAGCAGGGTCCACACTGTCAATGAGAGCTCCCCACGGGGCTTGAACCCACGAACCGTGAGATCATGACCTGGCCCAAAATCAAGAGTCGGACACTTACCTGCCTGAGCCACCCAGGAGCCCCTTTATTCTTTATCATACAGAACAATTTAGCCGTATACTCCCATCTCAGCCTTGGACTTTACATTTGCATATCCAAAATCGTATTAATATGACCTGCTAATCAAGGGTCTTATATTAGGTCATCCACCCCTTAGTGCTGACAAAGGTTTTGAAATTTTGAGTCTTTTCTTCCCTTTCTGTTTTAAGTGAATGTGAGCCTTATTTTCTAACTAATATAAATTATGCCATGCTCCCATAGAAAGAAGAAGCAGTTAAAGTCATTTGTTTATTTCAAATATTCTTCACCCCCCCATGCACGTTATTCTCTTCATTATTTAACTTTATAAATAAATATAAGTAAATAAATAGAAACATAAATAAATATAACTTTAACTAAATAAATTCTGCACACCTGTTAGGTCCCAGACACCAAAAATAGGTATGGGAATATAACAAAGAAAAACAAGACAGTCTCTTCCCTCATACATTTCACATTCTAGTAAGGAGTGAGAAACAGACAGGAAACAAATGGACAAATTATATAATGACAGACAATGGTAGGTGCTGGGAAGACAAATAATCTCAGATAAAGAGCTAGGAAATGATAGTACTATTCGTTTAGACAGGATGGCGAGGGAAGGTCTTTTTTTTTTTTTCTTTAAAATTTTTTTTAACGTTTATTTATTTTTGAGACAGAGAGAGACAGAGCATGAACGGGGGAGGGGCAGAGAGAGAGGGAGACACAGAATCGGAAGCAGGCTCCAGCCTCTGAGCCATCAGCCCAGAGCCCGACGCGGGGCTCAAACCCACGGACTGCGAGATCGTGACCTGAGCTGAAGTCGGATGCTTAACCGACTGAGCCACCCAGGCACCCCAGGAAGGTCTTTTAGAAATAGTGAGTAGGTTCCAGAATAAAGTGAGGAAGGGAGCCATACTCACTTCTTGGAGAAGAACATTTCAAACAAGGAAATAGTAAGTCCAAAGGCCCTGGGGCAGGGAGGGCCAGGGAATAGCAGTTTGGACAGAGTGGCTAGCACACGTGAGAGATGATGCTAGTAATGGGCAAAGACATTGCAGAGGAAACCAAGGGCCAGATCGCACAGGGTCCTGCTGGCTAAGGGTTTGCATTTTATTTTAAGTGTGATGGGAAATCATTGTAGGGTTTCGTGCAAGAGAGTAACAAGATGTGGCTTATATTTTATTTTGTTGCTGTTGCAATATATTTCATATACTGTAAAATTTAGCCTTTAAAAAGTGCACAACTCCATCGTTTTCATATAATGTATTCACAGGATTGTGCAGACGTCACCACTTCAGAGCATTTCATGACCCCCAAAAGAGACCTCTTAGCAGTCACTCCCTACTCTCCCCAGACCCTTAAAAACCCTAATATATACATATTACACAGAGTAGAACAAAGGTGAGGGTGACAGCATATTTCTTGCCAGAAATAATGCAAGTAATAAAACAGTGGAGCAGCACTTTTAAGGTAATAAAAAATTTTATTTTATTTAAATTTTTTTTTAATGTTTATTGATTTTTGAGAGAGGGAGAGAGGGCGGGGGAGGAGCAGAGAGAAAGGGAGACACAGAATCCGAAGCAAGCTCCGGGCTTCGAGCTGTCAGCACGGAGCCCGCCGTGGGGCTTGAACCCACGAACTGCAAGATCATGACCTGAGGTGAAGTCAGATGCTTAACCGACTGAGCCACCCAGGCGCCCCCCCCCCACCCCCCCCCCCCCGCCAACCCCGCAAAAAAAATTTTTTTAAGATTGCCTGGAATTCTGTACCTGGCAAATCTATCTTTGAAATATGCAAGTGTGACAAAGGTTTTTTTCGGATGTGCAAAAGCTGAAAGAATCATCACCAGCAGACTCACATCACAAGCAATAGTAGGGGTAGCCCTTCGAAGAGAAGGAAGATGAATGATAACAGTTGGAAAGGTGGATGTAAGCAAAGCCAGGAAAAGCACCAGACAAGGGAACTACATGGGTAAATATGTAAGATTTTTAAAAGTATTTAAACCTTGTTAAAAAATAGCTAACTGTTAACAAAAATAACTGTAATATAGGGCTACAACATGTATAAAACTAAACTATGTGATAATTATAGCAGAAAGGTTAGGAGGGGAGAAATGGAAGTATGTTATTTAAAAAAAATTTTTTTTTAATGTTTATTATTTGAGAGACAGAGAGCAAGCAGGGAAGGGGCAGAGGGAGAGGGAGACACAGAATCGGAAGCAGGCTCCAGGCTCTGAGCTGTCAACACAGAGCCAGACACAGGGCTCGAACCCACAGACCATGAGATCATGACCTGAGTTGAAGTTGGCTGCCTAACTGACTGAGCCACCCAGGTGCCCGGAAGTGTGTTATTTTTAGATTCTTATATATAAGATGGTATAATATCACTTGAAGACAGACTGTGGTAAGTTCAGATGTCTAAAGCAACCACAAAAATAATAAAACAGTTATATCTAATAAACTAACAAAGCAGATCAAATTAAATCATAGAAAATACTTAATAAAATTAAAAGAAGGCTGAAATAAAAGAAAAAGGGGAAAAACTGATGGGACAAATTGAAAACACAGAAAAATGATAAATATGAACATAACCATATAAGTAATCAAATTAGGGGCGCCTGGGTGGCTCAGTCGGTTAAGCCTCCGACTTCAGCTCAGGTCACGATCTCCCGGTCCGCGAGTTCGAGCCCCGCGTCGGGCTATGGGCTGATGGCTCAGAGCCTGGAGCTTGCTTCCGACTCTGTGTCTCCCTCTCTCTCTACCCCTCCCCCGTTCATGCTGTGTCTCTCTCTGTCTCAAAAATAAATAAATGTTAAAAAAAAAATTTTTTTTTTTAAATAAGTAATCAAATTAAATGTAAATGGTCTAAATTTAACATAGAGATTTTCAGAATGGATGAAGTAGAATTTGTTTGGGGGCATGCTAATTTGGACTCAATTATATGCTACCTACAAGAATCACACTTCAAATGCAAATATATAAATAGATTAACAATAAAATAATGAAAAAATATTTGCCATGTTAATCCTAATCAAAAGAAAGTATGGCTATATTAATATCAGATAAAGTAAACTTCAGAGCAAAGGATGTTACCATAGATAAAAATGTAATTCCATAATGATAAATTTATAATTTGTCAAGAAGGCATTCATCAAGACAAAGCACTAAGATAATATGTGATTTGAACACTATCAATCATATTAACCTGCTTGACAGTCATAAAATATTTAACCTAAATATGATACAATACACATACTTCTAAAATGTACATGGAACATATACCAACATGGGCAATATTCTTGTCCATTAAATAATTCCAAATAAATTCTAAAAGATTCAGTTCATGCAAAGTAGTTCTCTGACTACCATAAAATTAAGTTAGAAATCAATGACAGAAAGATCACTGGAAAATCCTCAAATATTTATAATCTAAATAACAAATGGTTAAAGAATAAATCAAAAGGAAAGTGAAAAAGTATTTTAAAAGAAATAAAACTAGGGGCGCATGGTGGCTCAGTCTGTTAAGTGTTCGACTTTGGGTCAGGTCATGCTCTAACGGCTTGTGGGTTCGAGCCCCACGTCGGGCTCTGTGCTGACAGCTTGAAGCCTGGAGCCTGCTTGGGATTCTGTCTCTGTCTCTCTCTCTCTCTCAAAAATGAATGAACATTTTAAATTTTTTTTTAAAAAATAAAAGAAATAAAACTAAAAAGGCATCATATAAAATGCACTGGATTACCCTGAAATAATATGTAAAAAGAAATTTATTGAATTAAATGACTATATAAGAAAAGAAGGAAGATCTTAAGTTATTAACCTCAGCTTCCACATAAGACACTAGAAAAAGAAGAGCAAATTAAAACCAAAATAAGTTGAATTAAAAAAAAATTATAGCACAAATCAATAAAATAGAAAAAAAACAATAGAGGAAGTCAATGAAAACACCAATAAAATTGATGTATTTTTAGCTAGAAAGATCAGGAAAAAAAATAGATGACGCGAATTATCAACATCAGGGTTAGCATTGCTACATTTTCTACTGATATTAAAAGTATGATGAGGAACATCATGAACAATTTTATGCCAGTAAATCCAACAAGTTAGATGAAAGGGACAATTCTTTGAAAGACACAACAAATTACAAAAGCCCAATCAGAAAGAGGTATCCTAATTGCTCTTTTTGTACTAAAGAATTTAATTTGTGACTGAAACCTTTTCATGAAGAAAACGTCGAGTCCACATGACTTCATCAGTGAGTTTTACCAAACATTTACGAAAGAGATAATACTACTCTACACAAATGCCTTCCGAACGTTGGAAAGGTGGAATTGTTTTTCAGCCAGCATTACCCTGACACCCAAACTAAAGACATTATAGGTAAAGAAAACTCCAGATCAATATCCCTTGTGAATGTAAATGAAAAAATTCCAATTCAAACTTCAGCAAATTGCCTCCAAAACAATAAGACGTCGTGACCAACTGGGGTTTATTAGGAATGCCAGATTGGTTTAGCATTTGAAATTCATTGAGGTAATTCACTATGTTTAAAAAAAAACAAAACCAACCACTTTTTAAAACGGTGACAGTCTTAATAGAAATAGAAAAAGCATTTGACAAAATCCCACATCCATTCATGTTAAAAACTCTCAGAAAACTAGTAGTAGAGGAACCTTTACAAAAAATCTATATTAACATCATACTTACTAGTGATACAATAAAGGCTTTTCCTCTAAGATCGAGAACAGGACAAGAATGTTTTCATCCCTTTTGTTCAGCCCTGTGCTAAAAGTTAGTTATACAAACAAAACTGTCTTTATTTGCAAATGATATGCTTATCTATCTGGTCTTTATTGTAACCATTCAACCTTGCCATTGTAATGCAAAACCAGCCATAGACAATATATAGCCAACGAATGTGTCTGTGTTCCAGAAAAACTTTACCTAAAAATCAAGCCTCAGACCACATTTGGCCCACGGGCCATTCTTTCCCAACCTTTGGTCTATGTAGAAAATCCCTTGGAATCTACAAAACATTTCTAAAGGTTGTAGGCTACAAGACCAATTTATAAAAAAATAATTTTGTTTGTATATAACAACAATGAACAATCCGTGTAAACGTGTATATTATTATTAAATTGCACATATAAATACATAATGGTTGTATACTATGAAATAATTGCACATTGTTAAACTGTACATATGATAAATATACAATTTGCTGTGTTTCAGTTGTAGCTCAACACACTTTTTTAGTTTAAAAAAGTGGCAAGAATAACATACCATATTCCTGTCACTCAGCTTTAGTAGTTTTAGGAATTCCTCTGTTCTCTTTCTAGGAGTTTTGCTGTAAAGAGAAACAGAGAAATGGGCCTTATCTAGAAGGGATTATGGGATAAAGTGAGGGTTTTTATTTCTTTATTTTATTTTTATTTTTCATTTTGAGAAGGAGAACAGAGGAGAGGCAGCAAGAGAGGGAGAGAGAGAGAGAGAGAGAGAGAGAGAGAGAGAGAGAGAATCCCAAGCAAGCTCCACACTGTCAGCACAGAGCCCGATTTGGGGCTCGATCTCATGAACCATGAGATCATGGCCTGAGCTGAAATCAAGAGTCAGATGCTTAACCCACTGAGCCACCCAGGTGCCCTGGATTTTTGTTTTTTATTAAGGTGGGATATGCTACAGCAGGTTTATATGTGGATGAGAGGAGAGGACACATGGAAGCATAAAAAAGAGGAACTGAGTCCTTGAGTGGGCAGGAGAGGCTGGGCTTGTGTCCTGTGTACAAGGGAGGCACAGGCCTCCGTACCAGACAAAGACGGATAGGATAGGACTTGCTTAACATGCCACAGTGGCTCTTTGTTATTGATGATGCTTATGTCAACAAATACAACAATGAGAATAGTTGGGAGGTCTTTGTAGTCATTGTTAAATGCGTCCCACAAATTCAGCAGTACTTGACTTTCTTTGATGAGGTTTTCAACCAGCACACTGATGAGTATCTTATAGGTACAGATTTCTAGGTGTCCCCAGCTAAGAAAGAATGATGCCTGCAACCCCAGCTCTCCCTTGAAGCCACGTTCACTTAGCTTAGTTTGGAGCAATCGACTGATAGGGATGATGGAAGGTCCTCTGCCTATGTATTTAGGGTAGAGTTATATTGCCATTTGAGGTTTGCAGTGTTAGTAGTATTTTCGTGAACTAAAACCTCTACCCCCTACTCCCTGTTCCTTTGCCAGCCCCACAACCATCAGTCTCCCCACCACTACTAATAGAGCAAAAACTAGCAGTATCTTCCATTTATTAAGTAGTAGTCACCGATACCTCACAATGGCCCTATGAAGTAGATAGTATTATCCCCTGTTAACAGTTGTGGACAATGAGGCTTGCAGAGCTTAGGTCAGGGTCTCAAGTCACATCTCCGAAGTAGCAGAGCCAGGATTAAAATCCAAGTCCGTGCAACTCCAAAGTCTTTGCTCTTAATGAGAATTGTATGTTAAGCCACCTCCCCCTCTCTGAACAGTTTCCCTGGCAAGAGTGGATATATGCATATTTCCCTCCAACTCTAATTTATTGTAGGGGCCACATGTTGACATAATAAAGGAACTCAGAAGAATAAAAATAATTCACAGTGCCAACATCCTGTTGTAGCAACTGTTTCATTTTTCCACATTTCCTTTTGATCTTTATCCATATGTACATATTTTACATAGTTGTAGATATAATTTTGCATTCTGCCTCTATAGTTAGTATTATAGCAGACATTTTCCTTGTTGCTGTTCGGTCTTCAGTGGATGCATAATATTCCATTTTGTTAAAAGTGCAGTGATTTAGTTCACCTGATGGACAAAGTTGTTTCCAGTTTGTTGTTGTTGTTGTTGTTGTTGTTGTATAAACTACACTGCAGCAAAACATTTGATTCCCCTCCCCCATCTTTTATAATTTTTTAAAAGAGTAAATTCCAGGGGCACCTGGGTGGCTCAGTCGGTTAAGCGTCCGACTTCGGCTCAGGTCACCATCTCGCGGTCCGTGAGTTCGAGCCCCGCGTTGGGCTCTGGGCTGATGGCTCAGAGGCTGGAGCCTGCTTCCGATTCTGTGTCTCCCTCTCTCTCTGCCCCTCCCTCGTTCATGCTCTGTCTCTCTCTGTCTCAAAAATAATAAAATAAACATTTTAAAAAAATTTTTTTAAAAAAAGAGTAAATTCCCAGGAGTGAGACTATAGAACAAAATTTTAACACGTTTATGGCTTTGATACTTTAAGAGAGAGTCAAATTAGGAAAGTATGTACCTTTGATGATAGTAAACAGATATCCAACCCACAAAAACAGGTTAACTACATAAATTCTTGTTTAGGGGAACCAAATAAAGAAAACGGGGAGAGATTGCTCGTGGGTGCAGGGTTTCTTTTTGGGGGTGATGAAATGTGTGGAATTAGCTGGTGGTGATGGTTGCACAGCTTTGCGAATATACCAAAAATACTTTGTGTATACTAGAAAAAGGTGAATTGTATGTTATGTGCATTATATCTCAATAAAGCCATTATAAGGAATTAAAAACAAAGCTTCTGATATTCCAGGTAAGGATTTCAACCATTGCTATCGACGTTCTGTTTGTTTTCACATTCAGAAGCAGCACATCACAGTGCTTAAGAGCATCAGACTGTCAGGGTTGGACTCACGGTGTCACTTAACTGCCGAGTGACCTCTGGCCACTGTTGTAAGTTGAGTCCTCCTGAAACACGCTGATACAGACTTTGGGGTACAGGATGTTTACTGAGGATCAGCACTTATGAAAGCTCGGCAGAAGCAGGCCTGGGTGGAGGAAGGGGTAGGAATGGGACGCGGGTCAGCCCCGGTCACCACCCCTGCAGGGAACTCTGGACTGTCTGTGTCCTTCGCTGAGCTGAAATGGCCAGGCCGACCTACGTCTGTGACAGCAGAAGGCTGACTACTCTGCTCTGCCCGCCCCCCCCCGACGGGTGAGCCACACCACCAGGCGCCTGGATGGCACATTTCCATATCTGCCACAGCACGTGGCTCCTGACGGTCTGTGGGTTCAAGCCCTGCATCTGGCTCTATGCTGACCGCCGGGGAGCCTGGAGCCTGCTTCGGATTCTGTGTCTCCCTCTCTCTCTCTGCCCCTCCCCTACCCATGCTCTGTCTCTCTCTGTCTCCCAAAATTCATTCTTAACATGAATAGATGTTTAACAAAAATAGTATCTACCTCTTAGGATTGTTAGAGAATCAAACAAGAAAATACATGTGAAACACTCAGAGCTTGTCATACGATAAAAGTTCCGAAAATCCTAGCTGTTACCGTTTTATTATTACTCTACTGAATAATAAAGTCAGTTTTCCCCAGGCTGGCTGAAGAATTGCGACACAGCATATATACTGAGAAGGCTCTAAAGACTTCTTTTTTTATAGGCTTTATTTATTTTTTTCATGTGTATTTATTTTAGAGGCAGAGAGACAGAGCACAGGCAGGGGAGGGGCAGAGAGAGCCGGGGACAGAATCCGAAACAGGCTGCGGGCTCCGAGCTGTCAGCACAGAGCCCGATGTGGGGCTCGAACCCACAAATCGTGAGATCATGACCTGAGCTGCAGTCGGAGGCTTAACCGACTGAGCCACCCAGGTGCCCCTATAGGCTTTATTTTTTAGAGCATTTTCATGTTCACAGCAAAACTGAGCAGAAGGTACAGAGAGTTCTCATAGACCTTCCCCCCCCACACACACACACGCCCCCCACATACAGCCTCCCTCACTATTCTGAAGACTTTTAAGAAAAGGAACAACGTCTTTCTGCAGTGGCTTGTTTATATTTTGAGGCCAGAACGGGCAGGACCTACAAGGAATGAGTGGAATGTTGTGAAAGCCTCCCTGCCCCAAATCTCCCCATTATCTGTCTACCCCTGACTGATACTTCTATCCCATCCCATCATTCTTGGGTCCATTTGGTGAGTACGGCAGATCTTCCCGCTATGGCAGTGAGCTGTAGGCAAAACCTCACGTCCAGGAAATGAGTTTTGCTCTAGTTGTAGAATGGGCAGAGCTGCCCAGGGCAGGAATCGCAAGGCGGTGGGTCTGGACGTTGCCCATAGCAGGTCCTGTGCACTTGGGAGGAGGGCAGTGTGAGCCCATGGGTGCCTTTCACCCAGGCTTGTACGGGAGGATCAGGCAAGGGGCACAGATCTCAGTAGGTAACAGGAGCCTTTGTTTGTCACAACTTGATCCTTCGTATGACTCTCCTCGAGAGGAGAGACAGCCTAGACTTTTCACTTTCTGATTTTGGGGTTGGTTTCAATTTTATTCACGTTGGTTGGGAGAAATTATCTAAGTGTTGAAACAACTTTGTCTTGTCTCCTCCCCCTCCCCCTCCTCCCCCATCCTCCTCTCCCTCCCCCCCCCATCCTCCTCCTCCTCCTCCTCCTCTTCTTCAATCATCTCAGAGTGAAATGGACTTTTTGGGGGGAATACGTTCGATGAATTTTAGCACATAGACATTTATGTAACCACTATCACAATCAAGATACTGAACAAAATTTCAGCCGCTGGTCTGTGCTCCATTACTGTTGTTTGAGACAACTCTGCTTTTAATAATCTAGTATCTTATCCTCGTGGGGTTTGCAAAGACCATGGGCTTTGGAGTCAGAGAGAAATGCTACCTCCTCCATTGCTAAGCATGTGATTTGGGGAGGGTAACTTAATGACACATGGAAAGAAAAGGTAACATATTTATAGGGTCTCCTCTCCTGCCCAATGAGGGTAAAGCCTGTCCTTGCCATCTTGGTAACTGGACCCTACCTGACAGATCAGGGTAAAATTAAGGGGTGGGGGGGGGGGTCCAAAAAAGGCTAGCCGTTATTATTTTCTTCCTCTACTGAACCACACAGCCAGTTTTGCCCAGACCACGCCAGACCACTCAGAACTGAGAAAGTTCTGAGGACTTTTTAAAAATATAGACCTGATTTTTTTTAGAACCGTTTTAGGTTCACAGCAAAACTGATTTACAGTGGAAAGGGCAGCAAGTTACTTGGGGGGAAGAATGGATTTGGCAGGGGAAATGAGAGAGATGGAAAGAAAAAGAGCCAGCACAGGCTGTGTTTGAAGAGAGAGTTTTGTTTTGTTTTCTTTGGCAGGGGGTGGGGGGGGGGGTGGAGGGGGGAAAGGTTAAGACGTAGGGAGACAAAG